>NW_021604660.1:2203604-2219307 GCF_004785775.1 Grammomys surdaster
CTTTCTTTCTTTCTTTCTTTCTTTCTTTCTTTCTTTCTTTCTTTCTTCTTTTATTCTTTTCTTTTCATTTTTTCCTCTTGCTGTAGTCATTTCAATAGCACGACTCGACTCTTTTAGGTCAATATTACCTAACTCTCTATGGCAGAGGGGTATCTTCATTTCCATAATTAAATGTTAAGAGGTAAGAAGCAGCAATATACATGCTAATATATACAAAGGAAACCTGAGAGGCCCCAAACCTATGTAAAGAACTACAGGCAACTAAGGAATATTGAGAGGAGAAAGAAAAGATCTTATTCCAAAAAGAGAATAGCAGTTGGTTGTCCAATATCAACTGATCATCTCTGAAAGCATGTATACTCTAATATTTTTTGGCTGAGCAGGTTGTATTTAGGATTGTATATGCATATGTGTATATGTGTATAACAACAGTTAAGGAAAGAAAACCCATGAATCTGAAAGAGAACAAAAAGGGATTGAAGAAAATGGACAGGGAAGGGAGAAATGATAAAAATTATATTAAGATTTAAAAAGAACATTAAAAAGAAAGGATTTTTTTTTACATTTGCTTTATGTTAAGAATGGTCTGTTCTTAGATTATCTCTGAAACTTTCATCTGCATCTCTCTGAGACCTCACTCCTGTAGCTCCTGTCTCTTGTTGAACATAGGCTGCTGGTCTATAATCTCTTACTGTTCTGTTCAGGTGAAAATTCTTCCATCATATATTTGCCTCAATTCATCGGACCTCTCCAGGAATATCAGTTTATTTGTCTTCCTGACAGCCCTGTTTTGTTGTTGTTTGTTTGTTTGTTTGTTTAATACATTTCAGTCATTTTTAAGCCACTTGCTTTTCTACCCCACCCCCCACCAGCATTGCATTCAATGTCTTGCTAAAAGGGGTCACTGCTCAGAAGTATTTAATCTGATGATTAACACCAAAGAGGTTATATTTAGGTTAGACTTAGAAATGGAAAATGAAGAAGCAGATTCAGAAAAATAATAGGATTTTAAAATAGCAGTGCAAAAGATACTCCTCTTCCTTAGCAATAGATTTTAAAAAATCATGTGAAGTATTTCTTTCCAGCAATGAAGCTTGAATTGCAGATTCAGGCCTCATACAGAGGCTTTCTTAGTAGTTAAATTCTGCCTGTGAGACAGTTATCAGTGGAACTCCATGCTCAGGAGGATACTGCTGTCTACTACATGTAAATGAGTTAGTCAAACTGACATCATGTAGCTTATTATTATAGATGCAGAACACAACCTTACCAATTAGTAACAATAGAAGACTTTCCAAAAGAGAAATCTGTAAGTATATGCAAGCTGGTGAAGACAAGAACAGGTGAACAATGTTAGGCTTAGCATACAGAAATTGTTTGGCTGCCTTATCGTTGTTGCTTGGTTACATGTATACTATAGACTTATATACATGAGGCTACCTTTTTAGTAAGCTGTGTGCTTCATAATAACAGAGACTTAATGGTTGTTATATCTTTATATTTAATGTAGTAGCTGCTACAGAAGTATCATTTCTGAACAGTGACAGAAAACATGAAGTTTACTGGCCTTTGTCGAGTTTGTCTGCTGAATATAGCAAAAGGGATGAAGAAAAGAATAAAGAGAGCAAGGAAAATGTGTATAATGAAGAATAGTAGAGGTAACATTTCACAGGTGTGGTGAATGAGATGAAGACTTGTTCCTCATTTTATCTTCCAAAATGTGGAATAATATCAATGTGGACAAAAAATTTCAACAGAGTGAGTATCAATTATGAAATACTGGTAAATAGGAGGTGACTATCAGAAGAAAAAGAACAGTTGTTCATGGTAGCTTCTGAAATTGAAAAGTGGGCTTGGAAAGTTCTATTCACATATAACATAAGGAAGAAAAGTATATAAGGCATCTTATATGCTTCATGTAAAAGACTCTGAAATATTTAAAAAAACAACATAGAAAGAGCTGCTTTTTATATGGGTTATTTATATTTGATATTTAACACTATGGAGCTCACTAACAGTCTTTTCGAGACCCCTTTTCCTGAAGTAACCATGTTTATTATCATAAAGATTATTCAGAAATTAATGAGGTATTAGAAAAGAGAAATTGTATATAATTTTTTCTCAGTTTGAGACAAAATAATTTGAATTACATGAATATTTATTGGCTGGGTCAAAGTCTTATGTTAAATTAACATCCTTGGAATTGAAGAATGGCATGATAGCTGGACTTAGAGTTTAAGAATGTGATGGGTAGATGATGGAAAGGACTAAATGGTATACTATAAAGATGAAGAAAACGAATCATATGCTTCTTCAAAGAATACTCCATAGTTAATGAGTAAAATGCTATGTTGTCATCTCTGATAGCACAAACCTATTTCTGTTGTTAATATAGTTTAAAATTTGAACTATTACATAAACATTTTGAAAATGCTCAGTAGGATTCATTCACTGAGATAGCTATATATGTAGGACATATATATGAGAATGTATTAGAAATGACATAAAATATACATCCTTGAGAGGGTTTGAAACAACTCTACAGAATCTAAATGTAATGAATCAGTATAAATAAGCTCTACACCTTTCCTTAGAAAACTAATGTGCTCAGATGAGAAATGGTTTGCAGGAATTCCTTAGAGTGTGAGGAATGTGAAATTGTTGTAGCTCTTAGTCCTTGACTTTGTTCATATGGTCTCTCTATTATACCTTCAACTTTCATAAATAAATAAATAAATAAATAAATAAATAAATAGTTTTGTGTTTTGTTTGTTTTTAGAAAATGTGGTTTATCTAAAATGAAATACTATTCAGCTATTAAAAGCGAGTACATCATGAATTTTGCAGGGAAATAGATGGAAGTAGAAAATATTGTCCTGAGTGAGGTAGAAATACCCATGATAAAACCCACAGACCTTAAGCTTAATAACAAGGAAAGCCCAAGTGATGATGCTTCAATCCCACTTAGACGGTAGAACAAAATAACCATGAGAGACAGAAGGAGAAAGGGACCTGAGTGGGAAAGGGGAAGAGGAGGGGAAGGGGGGACAGGATCAGGTAAAAGGGGAGATAGGTGAGAAGCCTGGAGGGCCAGAAGAATGAATGGGAATATGCAACTGCTGGGGGCAGAGGGGCAGGGGAAATATCTAGAAAGTCCCAGAGACCTGGGATGTGAGAGGCTCCAAGGACTCAAGGGGGATGCCCCTAGAAAAATGCCTAGCAGTGGGGAGGGAGAGGGAACCTGAAGAGACTACACAGGGTCCCAAGTGAATGGATGGGGTTACCAACCCACAGTCAAAATTTTTGATCCAGAATTATTCCTGTATAAAAGAAATACAGGGATAAAAATGGAGCAAATTGAATGAAAGACCATCCAGTGACAGATCCTACTTTGGATCCAACCCATGGAGGGGGCACCAAACCCTGACACTATTACTGATGCTGTGCTATACTTGCAGACAGCAGCTTAGCATGGTTCTACCTCTGAGGGGTTCTACCAGCTGCTGACTGAGGCAGATGCAGATACTCAACAGCCAACCATGAACTGAGGGTGGGGACCTCTATGGAAGAGTTAGGGGAAGGATTGAAGGAGCTGAAGGATATGGCAACCCCAGAGAGAAGACCAACAGTGTCAACTAATCCGGATTTCTGGGAGCTCCCAGAGTCTAAGCCACCAACCATAGAACATACATGAGCTAGTCATGAGCCCCCACACATATGTAACAGAGGACTTCCTTATCTGGTCTTAGAAAAAGAAGATAAACATCCTGTAGATACCTGATGCTCCACAGTAGAGGGATGCCCTGGGGTGGGGAGGGTAGGGATGATGGGGGATGGGGTGGTTGTTGGGAGGATCTGTATGGTGAGTGGGTGGGTGGGGAAGCACCCACTTAGAGGCAAATGGGAGGGGGATTGGGGTAATGAACTCACAGAGTGAGGACCATGAGCAGGGCAGCATTTAGAATGTCAATAAATAAAATAATTAATTAAAAAGTAAATTTAAAAACAAAACAGGTTTTGGACAAAGGATACATGGAAAATAAATACAGACCTGGTTTTCCACAAGCAAAACAGTAATTTTCCGTTCCCACTTCAGTGCTATGTATTTTATATGACAGTGAAGATTACAGTGAGTGATTGTCTTTTTAATGTTAATCTGAATGGATATATTCATTTAGAAATACAAAAGAATAATGTATGTTTGATGTCTGCCAATTGATTAACAAAACTTGGGTGTGAAGAACACCCTTCCCTAGTTTGGGGATACACATATGAACAAGAACTTGGGAATTGTGAGGAAGCTGTGTGAAGCATCTTGGTTTTATCTTTATAAGATGGAAACAGAGGGCTCAGATATGCTATCATCTTTAACCCTTTGTTCTACAGGTGAGGAACTTGAAGCTGTCAGTCAAGGCTGCACAGAAGCTTGTAACTGACATGGGATCACAGGATAAATAGATATAGAGATATGGCTTGTATTCTGCCTTTTTGATATTTTGACATCTTGTAGCTTAGCTGATCCTAGAGAGGACCACTGTTCTCCAAAGTAGGTATCTCTAGAGATAATAAATTGCTCATTCCTGTGTATGACTTACATAAGCAACTTGCCAATCCAGAGCCCATAGCCCTAACCAGCTATAGCACATTTACATTCCAACCACACTGGCTTTCCCCTTAGGTCCAGAAACCTGAGAAATGGCCGAAGCTTCTAAACTGACTTAAAAATTTTCAAATTAAACAATTCTAAATGACCTGTTTGCTCCTTACCCCTCCCCCTTTCACACTCCATGCTCCCCCTCTCTCTGTCTCTCATTGTCTCTGTCTTTTTCTATGTCTCTTTGTCTCTGTTGTTTCTCTATCTCTCTGTCTCTCTCTGTTCCTATCTCCGTCTCTCTGTCTCTATCTGTTTATCCATCTCTCCTTTTCTCTTTCTCTTTCTGCCTATTTCTCTGTGTCTCTCTCTCTCCTCTCTCACGGTTTTTCCTGGATTTTTCTCATTATCTCTGTTACTCATGGATTTCACACTGCTGCTGGTGTTTCCTTAGTTGTTCAGCATGATCCTTTCTCTTGGGGACCATAGCTGCCAATATTCAGTGACAACTGTCTTTTGATCAGACTTTTCTGCCTTTTTCTATAATCCTAATATTTTGGGCTAATGGCTTCTCTCAGGGACACAACCATAGGCCCTGAAACTTTGCTAACTTCAGAGTTCCTGGTCTCATCCAACCATCTATTAAATGTCTAATTCATATGTGTGATGGGTAACATTTAATAATGTCTTTGTGAAGAAAAATTAAAAACAGCTCCATTTTCAAGTATAATACAATTTATAGCACCTCTTGGAAAAAGATTTAGTCACTGAAGCCGTTGTGAAGGGATGTGTGGAGCTCTTTTTGTTCAGAGTTCAGGCAATACTTTATTGTTATTGCTGTCAGGACATGAGCATTAAAGACTAAAAGGTGAAAGGTTAATCCATTGGCTCCAATCTATGTATTTAAACTGTGTGGGAAATATTACGTATTAGTGTGTACTATGGAAAAAAAAATAGAAAACAGTACTTTGTTTTTAGAATAGATTTTTTTTTTACCCATAGACATAGGAGGATTTTCAGTTGTGCTGTGAAAAGTTTTAAGTTTCTCTGAAAGTGTATATTAAATTTCATAAATATTGGCACTAATTGGGAAAAAATAAGATGAAGAAACATACCTCAAACAGCAGCAGTAAATTATTGTTTACTATTTACATATTCCCAGAATGAAAACTAAGGTTTTAAGAAAGAAATTTTCTTATATATTATGTAGCAAGTTTATTATTTATGATGATTAAAATATTCTCTGGTTCTCATGAAAATAATGGTTTCTGTCCTCTTACAATGTTAATGAAGAAAACTATATTTTGTATACCTAAGTATCTCTTAAATACTGTCTGGAATATTCATTTCTTATATGTTATATTTTTCTATTCTTGACTCGCAAACTCTAAATGTAATTCAACTTACAATTATATTTCAATTGCAGTATTAGGTTTTGTACATTACCTAATAAGATGCTTTTGAATATGGCTTTTATTATAAATTTATATCATTAATGTAGATTTTGGACTTTTCTGGAGTCATATAATTAAAATAGATATTTTAAGAAACTAGATATCAGTTGAAGTAACAATATGGTAGATATTTTATGGTTGGCACAAATATCTGATTTAACTTCACAAAGAATTTAATATGACAATCTAGTTTTGACATTTTTCTTATAGGGATATTGTTCTCTGTTATTTATGTTTAAACTGTTAACGAAAGCTACTGTCTTCTTCAGAAAAGTTAAAACTACTCAGTGAAAAAAATAGTTTACAAAGGTTATTTTCTTTGTTCTTCTGTGGATTACTGTTCTCTAAATATACCATCTAGTAGCACACAGAAAAATATATATGTAGGATGGGAGGGGGGAGAGAGAGAGAGTGAATGAGAGAGAGAGAGAGAGGATTGACAGGAGTTTGTTGCATGTCATCATATAAAGTCTTATTAATGAAAGTCCATGCTAATCTATCTGCAAGTTAGAGACAAAGGGTATTAGAAACCTATATCAGGACAAGTCCAATCTTTCTGAATCTTCCAAACCTGGGTGGCTGAAAGTATAAAATTCATTTGGAAGATGAAAGTGTGAGTATTTGGAGGATAGAAGATATCACCTAGTTAAGCATCTCTTAGAGACTAAAGATCAGAGACTACTCTAGCTGCAGGAAAGAAAGCGAGATTTTTGACTTTCCTCTGCTTTTGTGTTCTATCTAGAACAAAGAATGATGTCTTCAATACTGAAAGCAAATTATTCCCCTGTTAGTGTATCAAATACTATGAAAATTTTCTTGACCTCACAGACACAGTCAGAAAAGATACTTCTCCAGTCATATATGTAAGCCTTAATCCAATAAATGTGATAACTATAATTAAATTTGTATTATTTAACAGAGTTTCCTTTATTTCAGTGACTTTTCTACCATTTGTTGACCTCCTTCTATATCACACAATCTTGTTAGATCCTTTTCTGCTACATGTCTTTGGTATTATTTATCATGCAGCAGTTTGTCTCTTTGAATATACTAATGTTTATTAATAAGCTAGGCACATCTCAGGAGATATAAGGTGGGTTGATAAAGTTTTTATGGTAATAGTAGAAACTGGGAGCTCAGGAACCCCTCCTACAAAAAAAAAAAAAAAAGAACCAACTCCAATTCTTTTCTGAGTCCCTAGACAAAGATTCAATGAACAGTTCTCATATTGTCTGTTTTCACCTTTCCACCAAAGGAGGTTAGTAAGTGGGACAGTTGACATTCCCACTTCTCACCAGACAGAAATACTGAACATCCAGTTATGTACTATCAAGATCAGTATAAGTATTGGGGTTATTTATAAATGTAATTATATGAAAAGTTTTTGATTATACTTACTCTTCTCGCCAAGAACAATGCACACTTGAGAGTCTGAGAAAGTCACCATGGCTTGAAATCACAGTGTGTCCTTAATTCCACCAATTCGGGTTTGAATTCCATCTCTTTGCATTTCACATTCATCTAAATTATAGGTTAAAGGGAATGCTCAAGCAGGTTTATTGTATTTCTATGTTTCCAACAAGGTTAATGAAGTTCAGTCCTTCAGCTGAATCTGAAAATGAATGAATAAAGGATGATTATTGTAGTTGTATTTTGAAACTGCTGCAGAGCCAGAGAAAATCATTATAATATCCGTGCCTATAAATAAACCCCAACTAATCATGTGAAATTCCTTCCTTTTTAAAAATATCAGTGTGTTTTGTGTTTTGTACCCAATGTTCAGGGGCAAATTAGTCTCAAATATGAAATGTTATATAGAGCAAGATGGATGTTCCCCAAAATGCATCAGAATAGCGAATAATTATCCTCTGTATCTCTTATTCAAATCAGTTTTAATGGGGTCTCTGGAGACAGTAACTCCTACAACATATATGGCATAATATAGTTTACATTATGGAACTATGATTTAAAAGAGAAAACACTGGCATACTTGTGTCCATATAGCTTATCTTGGAAATAATAAGAGTGGCCTACATTCAAGCTTCTCTAACTCATTATGGAAAATGTAGTAAGTAGTTGGATATAGAAGGGTATTTGTTAAAACTACCTATCATGTTCAAAATCCCTTCTGTTGGCTTTATACGGTGTAATTCTCAAAAAAAAAAAACACAAAGGGAGTAAGCCATCACATGTACTTGGGTCACTAGCTGAGAAAGTAGCCTTAATAATAACAACAATAATAATAATAATAACAATAATAATAGGAAGACACAGCCAATGCTCTCCTTCCAGCTTTATTTCTTCCTTGCTTCTTTAGAATTCAGTAGTGTGGGGCGCCGCCTCGCCGAAAAGGAGAACGCCACGCTCAGGATTCTTCTGACAGCAGTTTTATTGTTACAGCTCTTTTAGATGCAGTGTTACAGCTCTCTTTGATGGTAGTGTTACAGCTCTCTTAGATGGTAGTGAGGCGAGGGACCCCAAGCCCCAAAAGCCTATGGCTTATATAGAGTTTTAGGAGACGTGCCACACACTCATTGGCTCTTATGATGTCGCCAAATTAGCATACTGGTTTTCGTGCCTTGCGCAGGCGCACATTCAAGCAAGGCTCGCAAGAAGAACCAGGAAGCAGGAAACCGGCGCCATCTTGCAATGGCAGACGCGGCTCCTAACATCTGCCCCTTTTTTATTAAATTGCTGCAACAATTTTCCAACTGTTATTTCGCTGATCAAGCCCACCGTTCTAGTAGTAAGGCGTTCAAGGCAGTTAAACAGTTGTGAGACCCTCCACACTTATCTCCCGTGCAATGGGAACCCGAGCCCTGGGAAGTGTGGAGGACTACCACTCAGGATTCCTGGTGCAATGGGAACACGAGCCCTCAGGGTATCCCATTGAATGATAGTGTCTCATTGTTTAAGCATATTCAACCAAGCTTGAGGGGATGTTCCCTGCTCTGACGCAAGCAGTGCTTGAGTGATAAGTACTTTATCTCTACGATGTTGTTTTTTAAATTTGCAGAGCAACCAGAGTGTGATCAGCACTCCCCTAAAGATCATACTGCCAAACATTCCCACCCCCACCCACTCCTTAAAAAAGGAGGAGGACGTGAGCCAGGAAGTGAAGTCTTCAACATCAATCGGGTTTATTCTGGTCCCATTCAAAACAGCAATCGTGAGCAGGAGTTCTTCTTGTAGCTCCTCAGCCTGTTGTGACCAATTTCCTTGTAAAAAATTAGATAATTTAGTACTTTCTGTAAAAGACTCATTGTTATATTTCAAGGGTGTGATACACATGTGTTTAGTATGACTTACACAGCTTACTTGAAGAATATCAGCAATTTCTTCCATTTTACTTTGTAATAGATCTATTCGCTGATTAGCAAGCAATATCCCAGAAATCAAATGGCTATTCATTTTATGCTGTTTTACCATAGCATCTGCCAAGGCATTCACTATATTATTTATTGTTTCTGCTGCTTGAACTTGATTGGCTAGGGCAATACCTGCAGTCACCGCTGCAGCAGCCAACATTGCAACGGCCGTCACAATGGCCGCCGTGATGCCAAAATCTCTCTTTTCTCTAATTAAGGAGATTATTGGAAATTTATCGGGATCGGCATCCACCGGTATAGGGACAAAGGTCGGAACCCGCACCAGCAGTGCTAAAGATGCGGACCCATTCCAGCATTCTGTCAAATGGCAGGTGACATTCGCACAATCTAATATGCTGCTTTTATTTTTAAATTCTGCTAAAATAAAAAAGAAGGGAGCCGAAACACAAACTGCTGCCCTTTTGGCTGAATAATTTGCCAACAAGTTATTATATTTAATATCATTCAATATCACTGGTGTAGTATTAGTTCTGGTTGCTGATACATTCCAAATGTCATGTTGTGACTCACCTAGAGTTGCAAAGGCTGATAAACTGGTAGCAGCCCCCGCTAAATTTGTCAACACCCATTGATAAAATGGCCATTCGTTTACCTTCCATTTTATTTCCTGTCATAGCCATCCTTTTTAGAGGTGGTGATAAAGTGAAGCCTCGAGATACTTCTACCTTAGGCATCCTTTTAGATTGGCAGTGCGTAAACACTGGTGGAAATGACTGATCTGGAGGGCACCATGGCCACACTCTGACATTAGTGGCATTATTGGTTTGCCAATATGATCGTTCAAGTATGGTTACCTTACTTTTTAGCAATAATGTAGTGATATTCACAGGGGACTGTTTTTTGTTAGATATATTTCCACTGGCCTCAGATTGTCCTGGCACTATGTTACTGAGTACCTCGAGCAAGACACCAGTGCCTATTTGGGAATCTCCAAGTGGATCAATCCAGTGTCCCAATGTAGCATTGCGAAGTACAACGCATGGGGTCTCTGCCCTGTTTGTTATGGTGAAACACAAGGTATCATTTAATCTAAATTTTGATGCATTATACTTGACAGTCTCTTTGTTTAAAGGTATGGCACATGGTGCCTCCAGCTGACAGCTCGATGATGTAAACATTGGCAGTACTTTAGAGTGGGAATGTACTGGGATGGGAACTGGCCATGATCTTACCACAGCCCACAATGGTATACTTATCGCTCTCTCAAGCAGGCAGATCATCAGCAGGATCTTTAGCATTTTCTTCAGGGGTTGGTGAGTCCTCTTTCACAGTTCTGGTCAGTCTGCTTGGTATCCAGATTGGATTTTCTTGATCCTGTGGAAAAACACAGATAGCTCCCCTGGATCTCACTAAAACTGGATCCGGGCCCTTCCATTGGTTAGTTAAGATATCTTTCCATTTAACATATTCTTTTTGAGGACTTGGAGCCACATGTCTGTCAGCAGCAGATTGTCCATCAGAATCCAGATTTAAAAAATTTAAGGTAAATAGGGCTAGGGAGATAGATGTCTTAGGTCCCATGTTGGGGCCTATTCCTCCCTTTTGTTTTTGTAAATAAGTTTTCAACGTGCCATTGGCACGTTCCACAATCCCTTGTGCCTGAGGATTATATGGCAAGCCAGTTATATGACGGACACCAAGCCTCAGACAAAACTGTTGAAAAGTTTTAGATGTATAAGCTGGTGCATTATCAGTCTTCAGCTGAAGGGGCTTGCCCCAAGCAGCCCAGGCTTCAAGACAGTGAGTAATAACATGTGACACTTTTTCTCCCGCAAGGGGGGGTGGCATGAATGATGCCAGAGCATGTATCCACAGATACATGAATAAATTTTTGTTTTCCAAAGGCATTGCAATGTGTAACATCCATTTGCCAGATATGAAGAGGTTGCAGACCTCTGGGATTGACCCCTATAGATGGAGAGGGTCTGAATTCTGCACAGGAGGTACATTTCAGAACAATATCTCGCGCTTCTGCACGAGTTAAATGAAATCTTAGGGTATTAGCTGGTACATAATAGAGTTTATGGAATTCAACTGCGCCTTCTAATGGGGAGCTTACCCAATATAGGTTTTTAGTGGCTTTATCAGCAATAGCATTAGCCTGAGACATAGGTCCAGGAAGCAATGAATGTGCTCTCATGTGTTGAATAAAAAATGGGTGACACCTATTGCGAATATGGTGTTGAATATCTTTAAATATCTCAGCAACCATGCTTTTAGGGTGGATAAAATCAGCCACTTCTAATTGTTTAACAGCTCCTACAACATAGTGTGAATCTGAGATTATGTTTATAGGATCTGAAAATCTTTGCAACACTATCGCTACAATAGCACATTCTATTAATTGGGGAGATGTATAATCAAACTGAATTCGAGTAGGGACATTATTAACCACATAACAACCAATGCCTGTCTTAGAACCATCGGTATAAATATCCAGTGCTTGATGAATAGGATGTGTCTTAGTAACTTTGGGAAATATAGAAAAAACAATTTTTAATATCTACTATTATAATCTCCCAATGTCTAGGCAAGGCTGTCAGCAGTGGCAGACCCTTTTGAATTGATCCTAATAATTGCATCTGATTATTAATAGCTCTAAGATCATGTAATAACCTCCATTTACCTGATTTTTTCTTAATCACAAATATAGGCGTATTCCATGGTGACTGAGAACTCTCCAGATGTCCTAGTTTTAGTTGCTCTTTAACTAGAGCTTTTGCAGCTGCTAGTTTTTCAGAGGTTAACGGCCATTGAGGAACCCATACAGGTTCCTCTGACAACCAAGGTATAGGCAATGCACCCTCAATGGCCCCTAGGAAAAACCCAGCCCTTTCCTGTTTTTCTGTAATAGAAACAGGGCTGATCCTGCCTTGTAAGGCCTTCCCCAATCCTTTTCCAGGGACACACCCCATTTCTTTCATCATTTTTTGACTCTGTGTAGAATAATCATTAGTGAGCCTAAATTCCAATTGTTTAAGGATATCTCTTCCCCATAAATTAACTGGAAGTGGCAAGACATAAGGAACAACTGTCCCTCGTCTGCCTTCGGAATCTCCCCAGTGCAATACTCTTGCACTAACATCAGGTGCAGACTCATATCCAAGACCTTGTAAGGTTTGTGAAGAACTATTAACAGGCCAGTTCTTTGGCCACCAATTGGTAGAGATAATGGTAGTATCTGCTCCTGTGTCTAGGAGGCCTGTGAAAAGCCTTCCTTGAATTTTCAACTCTAAGGTGGGGCGTTTATCTAAATCTAATGAAATAAATACATTCTGTCCTCCAGAGGAGCCAAATCCCTTCATGCCCCTAGTTAAACCTTTACTAGGAAAGAATGAATGTAAACTAGGGAGGACTAATAGCTGTGCAATTCTATCACCAGGACTATAGAGCTAATCCCCCTTGGTGATGAGCACATAATTTTTATCTGTCCCTCATAATCTTGATCTATGACTCCAGGGTGAACAATTAATCCTCTTAGAGTCGTAGATGATCTTCCTAGCATTAGTCCTACTGTATTCTCAGGTAAGGGTCCTGAAAAATCAGAAGGTATAGGCTGACACCCCATGGTGGGTGTTAGTACTGCTCTGGCGGTAGCACAGAGATCCAGTCCTGCCGAGCCTGACGTGGCTCTCCTGATTGTCTTATCCTTTGATGTTGTTGAGGGTTGTTCTGTAGCTTCTCTATTGCCCCATATATTTGCGGGCCCTGGAGATGCGGGCCCCATTGCCTGTTTTTTGGCAGAGGGGAAATTACACGTCCTCTGTCGTCTTTAACTGACCTACACTCATTTGCCCAATGTTTTCCTTTATTACACCTAGGACACATTCCAGGCACCTTTGGATGATTGTTATTAGTAGTGCCAGGTGCTCTACATTGTCTTTGTATGTGTCCTAGCTTTCCACACATGAAACATTTAACATTAGAGGTCCTCTGAGCCGCTAAAACAGCAGCTGCCAATCCGGCATTAGATAGAGGTCCTCCTATTTCTCTACAAGCCTTCATCCATGCATTTAGTCCTTTTCCTTTCCAAGGTGTAATAGCATTTCTGCATTCTCTAGTACACTGTTCAAAAATTAGTTGTTCTATGAGAGGCATGGCCGTCTCAGGATCTCCAAAAATCCTTCCTGCCGCCTCCATCATCCTAGCCACATAGTCTGAGAATGGCTCAGTGTTCCCTTGGATAAGTTTTGTCAAGTTTCCTGAAACCTGTCCTTTGTTAGGTAGGCTTTTCCATGCTTTTACAGCTGCCTTATTAATTTGCTCATATACTTCTACAGGGTAGGCCGTTTGATTGATAGCCCATTGTCCCTGCCCTGTAAGCATGTCAAAGTTCCATTGTGGATGCCCCTGAGCTAAATTTTGTCTTGCCTGTGAAGCACAAAATTCTTGAAAAATAGATTTCCAATCTAGATACTGTCCCATAGTCAGGCAAGCCTTAACAGTATTATACCAGTCATCTGGTGTCATGGCACTGACCACAAGTCTTTCTATTAATGCCTGAGTAAAAGAGGCATTGATTCCATAAGTCTGTACTGATTCGGCTAGCGCTTTTAATTGTTTTAAATCTAGCTATGAATGTTGCCTGGTTTGGTTAGCATCTTCCCATACAGGAAAGGCTACTCTTATCTTTTTTCTCTCCTTAGCTGTAATAAGAGAATTGGACGGCAGTCTTTCCTGTCTCTCTTTTGGTTTTTTCTTTTTAACTCTAACTACTTCCTCCAATGGTGGGGCAGATGGGGCATACCCTGGTGCATAAGGCGAATCCAGCCCGTATCTTTCAGACTCATAACGAGCTGCTTCTTTATCTAACTCTGCCTGTTCCTCAAGATCTAACACACTATCAGAGGATGAGGTGTCGGTATCCTCTGTATCTTCCTTGTCCCCCGAGGACGTCTCCTCAGAGGCGGAGTCATTAATTCTTAAATTCTGAAACTCAGTTAACACTGGGTACAATTTTTTCTTAGGCCCTTTCTGTTCCACTTTTGTAACTACTTCTTTTTTAATTTCCTCCTTTTTCTTCGTTCTATTCTTCTTTTCCTTTTCTGCTTCTGATAGGCTATCCTGGTGTTCTGCCAAAGCTTTTTGTCCCTCTCTTACCTTATCTTGGCATTTTGCATCCTCTATACAGGCTCTAACCATTTTGTACAGCGGCCATGTGCCTGGTCTTAACTTTCCCTTCTCCTTTTCATTAATCAAGTCTCCGCCGAGCTTGCCCCAGGAGCCCTTTGACAAGGACCCCGTGGATACAAACCAGGGAGCTACTCGATCCACATCTTACAGAAAATTACCCAACACTTTCTCGGGAACCTTTAAACCGCGCTCACGCAACAACGCCTGCATCGCTGAGAGAAGCGGCTTCATTTGGCAGTTACCCATACTGTTAGAGGGAACGAACTTGCACAGTTATCTACCTGTGACTTACAGCTCCTGAATACACAGAGGGCAAGTACACTCCTTCCCTTGTGTATGGCAGTTAAGACAGAAGCAGAGCACAAGTACTACCACGGCCCAAACGGGGATAGCAATAGCAAAATAGACAGGATCCACCATACCTTGCAGAAAAGCGTCTAGACTTCTCGCGCTGCCAGTTCTGAATCCTCTGTTGAGCCAACAGGGTCCCTCGAAACTGGATAAAACTCCGAGACGTTCGGCTTCGTCCCTGGGTTTCCCGGCACCAGTTGCGGGGCGCCACCTCGCCGAAAAGGAGAATGCCACGCTCAGGATTCTTCTGACAGCAGTTTTATTGTTACAGCTCTTTTAGATGCAGTGTTACAGCTCTCTTAGATGGTAGTGAGGCGAGGGACCCCAAGCCCCAAAAGCCTATGGCTTATATAGAGCTTTAGGAGACGTGCCACACACTCATTGGCTCTTATGATGTCGCCAAATTAGCATACTGGTTTTCGCGCCTTGCGCAGGCGCACATTCAAGCAAGGCTCGCAAGAAGAACCAGGAAGCAGGAAACCGGCGCCATCTTGCAATGGCGGACGCGGCTCCTAACACAGTAGGACACTAGTATTCTCATCCCAAGTTTCCAATACCAATGCAAACACACCAGAAGTTGAATAACACTAACTACTTTTCACAAGTTCTATCAGGATGTTGCCCAGCTAAATTCATGTTTTATCTCCATGGTTTGATATGGAATAGAAATGCAGAAAGACAGTCCTAGAATTATTTCCTTTTCAATGTGTATATATGTGTGCACACACACACACACACACACACACAAACACACACACACACACACACACACACACACACACACA
>NW_021604660.1:2219317-2238207 GCF_004785775.1 Grammomys surdaster
ACACACACACACACACACACACACACACACACACACATATGCGTATGTACATATGTAAGCACATTTACCAAAGGGTTCATGTTGAGGACTAAGGACAGCCTATTGGAGCCTCTTCTATCTCTTTATCACTTGGGTCTTAGGCATTAAACGTAGGTTGCCAAGCTTAGTGGCAAGTTCATAACCGACCAAGTTATTTTACTGGCTCCTATTTGGTGTTCTGAAAAATTTTCTTTTATTAATTTCTAATGCTTCCCAAATGCTAAGTAAGTTATTTAGTCTGATAAAATATTGGTAAGTAAGTTTTGTTCATGTAGCATGATAAAGACCTTTGCTTTGTGCTGAAAAATATTACTATGTTATTTTTCTTAAAGCAATTCTAAAATGGTCTAAAATATTTAAAACAGTATGACAGTATTTGGACTCAACTTCTAAATAATATAAATTGGTAATGTGTATGTGTGAGAAATTTAACCTTAGATTATTATATATGAGTCACAAGGATTTCATAATAAGCTATTTCCTTTTATGCACATTTTAAATTATACATAATAAGGTTTGAAAAAAACAATGTTTGCTGTAGAAACTGATGATTTTTTACATATAGTGCTTGATCACTGGGAAAATTATAATAATCCAACATTCTAAATCATGTTTAAAAGAAACAGAATCCATTGCAATACGGAAAGATTTCAGAATCACAATGAATCATTGGATGGTGTTCTTGGTAACATGACATACATTTGAGCAGCTCTGGCTTACCCTGCCATTAATGAACATGTTTGGTTTGATTGATTCATAACTAATTTAAATTAGAAAAAGGCATGTACTTTGTTACTAAAAGATACTTCAACTTAGAATAATTATTCTGTGCTAAGGAAAATATGGGCTCGATGTTGCCATCTTCTGATTTTTTTTTAGAAAAAAAATTAGAAACAGATTATATCAAAATTTGTAATTTATAAGTATTGTCAGAGTCAAATATTATTTATAAAATTAGGTACTAACCTCTAAGATGCCTATATGTGTAACCCAAACCAGTTTGGGTACTTCTTGGACATTCTGAAATTCTATATTTAAAAAAGAGTATCAAAGATATATTTTTCATCCTAAAATTTAAAACACAAAAAGGCAAAACCTTCCTTTGTGCCATTCAGAGTTGATACTTCGGACATGTAGAGCTTCTATATCAGTCATTTGTCATTTAATATTTTTTATAATTTAGATGCTATTTAATATATGTGATAATTTAGATGTCATTTAATACTTGTGATAATTTAAATAATTTAATTCCTGAGTTCAAATTTAAATTTAACCAGCTATTTTGAGTACAGAGACATAGTTGCGTGCATAAACAGAGCACTAACACACACAAACACACACACACACACACACACGCCTACCAACTTAATAAATATTAAAATACTATTTTCATCTCCGGAAATTGTAAATCAAATATATAAAAGTGAAAGGAGTATAAAATATACCAACATTTCATTGAACATAAGAAAAATGAATTATGGATGCCATTATATATCATTCATGTTTAAAAGAACCTTAGTAACATGAATATTCAGTTTACAAAGCCTTGTTATAAATCAGCCATCATCAATGAGAGATTTATTTTACTTTCTTGTACTACAATAACTCAATGCTTTATGGGGAGAAAAATAAAAAGCAAATTGCTAAATTCATTGAAACTATCTAGAAAATACCAGTTGATTGGAAACTGCCAAAGTATCTAATATTTAGTTCTTCTACAATGAGATAATGTATTGTTTTTTTGTTAAAAAAACAGAGACGTAGTTTACAACAGATAAAGATTTGTAGGGACCATGCAAGCTACATACAAATAATGTTTTCTGAACTTTGGTGATGAATCTTTGAGAAGTAATATAGTTTACAACGACTCTTAGCATAACATAGCCCATGCATACAAGTGACACATTTTGGTTTGGTCTAATAGCCATGCATTTTAAGCCTTGTTCTCTCACCTGTTGAATTTGGAGAAACTTATTAAAATACTGATATGCAGGAAGAGTGTAAAATCTATAGGCCAGGATTCTCTGAAGACATTAAAAGAAATGAATAAGACACTGGCTTCCATTCCTATTTTAAATAGTACAAGTGACATTTGTGTGGAGGCATGTAAGTCTTCTAGATTGTCACCTCTATTTTGGAGCAGGTTTTGTAAAATACCTTTCATTTCATAACAGGTAATATCCATATCGAAAATATTTTAAAATATCACATCTTTCTAATGCAGACATCCAGAGAGCCCAGCATCATCTGTTGAAGATACTCTCATTTTGCCTGTGTATATTATTACTTTCTTTAACAACGAAGATCAAATGTCAATATGTATATTGATTTTTTTGCAACTTCTGTTGAATAACATTGATCACATGTCTATTTTTATGCCAATTCTATGTTTTTTTTTATTACTAAAGCTCTGTAATAAACTTGAAATCAGAAACAGTGGTGCATCCAGAAATTCTTAATTATTAAGAATTATTTTAGCTATTTTAGTTTTTGTTTGTTTGTTGTTTGTTCTTTGTATGAAGTTGAGAACTGCCTGCAAGCACAGCAGAGTATCATTAATAGTGTCAAAAATTAGCTACCTTACATGGAATATGTTTCAAGTTTGGCCAGTTGTTGGTTTGCTATTGCATCAATTTCTTCTCCCACTTTATCCCTGGGCATCTTGTAGACAGCACAAATTTTGGGTTGAAGGTTCTGTGGGTAGGTTAAAGCCCCCTCCCTCCGCTGGAACTCCAGTCTGGCAACAGAAAGTGGCCAGTTTAGTTTCCATATCACCTTGCTGAGAGAAGTCTTAGCTAGGGTTACCCCCATAGACTACCCAGAAACTTCCTAATCCCAGATATCTAGATACTACAAGAAGCCTCCCTCCCATCCTGAGCCATTCTAGCTATCAGACCTCTTACACACACCCCTTTCCCCACACCCAATTCCCATAACTGTTCCCTTCTGTACCCCCTCTCCCAACCAGTTCTCTTCCTCCATCCATCTCAGATGACTATTATATTTCCCCTTTTGAGTAAGATTCACACATCCTCAAATGGGCTCTCATAATTAGTTTCTTTGGGTCTGTGAGTTGTAGTAAGGTTGTCCTGTACTTTATGGTTGAAGACATATCTTGTGTGTCTTTCTGGGATTGGATTACCTCACTCAGGATGATATTTTCTAGTTCCATCCATTTGCCTGTAAATTTCGTGATGTCTTTGTTTTTAATGGCTGAATGGTATTCCATCGTGTAGGTGTACCACATTTTCTTTATCTACTCTTTAATGTCCTTTGAAATTGTCTGAAGGATTGTGTTGGAATTTATGGGGATTGCACTGAATCTGTAGACTGTTTTTTGTAGGATGGCCATTTTTATTATGTTAATTCTACTGATCCATGTGCATGGGAGAACTTTCTACTTTTTAACATCTTCAATTTCTTTCTTCAAAGACTTACCAAAGTTTTAATCATACACTTTCACTTACTTGATTAGTATTACCTAAGATATTTTATATTATTTGAGATTAATCTTAAAGGTGTTGTTTCCCTGATTTCTTTCTCAGTCCATTTGTCATTTGTAAGTATGATTACTGAGTTTTATTGTTAGTTTATCTTGCATACAGTCACTTTGCTGAAAATGTTTATCAGCTCTAGGAGTTCCCTGGTGGAATTCTTAAGGTCAATTATATATACTATCATAGCATCTGCAATTAAAGATTCTTTGCTTTTTTCCTTTTCAATTTGTATCTTCTTGATCTCCCTCATGATTGTCTTACTGCTCTAGCTAAAACCTCAAGTTCTAATATTGAATATATTTGAAGAGGGTGAAAAACGTTTTCTTGTTCCTGGTTTTACTGGAATTGCTTTGAGTTTTTCTTCATTTAATTGGATTCCGGCTGTAGGCTTGCTGTGAATTGCCTTATTATGTTTTGACATGTCTCTGGTTGTCTAATATCTCTGGGACTTTTATCATAAAGGGGTGTTAGATTTTTTTCAAGGGCCTTTTCTGTATCTAATTAGATGATCATATGGGATTTTTTTATAGTTTGTCTATATAGTAGATTACATTTATTAAGTTTTCTTAAACATGGTGGATAAAGTTTTCGATGTGTTCTTAGATTGAGTTGCACAAAAAACAAGTCCAAGTGAATCAGTGACCTCAACATTAAACAAGATAAACTGAATCTGATAAAATGATAAGTTCGAAATAGCTTTAAACACATTGACCCAGGAGAGAACATCCTGAACAAAAGATCAAATAACATAGGTACTAAGACCAAGAGTTAATGAATTGGACACCATTAAAGTGAAAAGCTTCTGTAAGACAAAGGGCACCATCAATTAGAAAAAAAAAGGACCCTACAGAGTATCAAAAGATTTTTACCAGTTTCATATCTGATAAGAAACTAATTTTAGTAACAGAGCTAAAGGTTTATATATCAAAAAACTAAAATAATACATTATAATGGGGGAGCATATCTATGCAGAGTATTACATAAAGTGGATTAGGAAGTTTTCTGAGACACTTAGACTTGAGTAACCAAGTAAGTTGGTTCTATGATATCTAAACTATTCAAATAATTATTATTTTTGGGGGGGAAGAAGTATTTTTTATTGGATATTTACTTTATTTACATTTCAAATAGTATCCCCTTTGTGGTTTCCTCTCTGGAAACTCCCTATCCCATTCCCCTTCTCCCTGCTTCTATGAGGGTGCTCCAGCACCCACCCACCCACTCCTGCCTCCCTGCCCTGGCATTCCTCTACCCTGGGTCATCGAGCCTTCATAGGACCAAGCACCTCTCCTCCCAGTGATGTCCAACAAAGCCATCCTCTTTTATATATGCACGCAAGTGGACTTTGGTTGGTGGTTTAGTCCCTGGGAGCTCTAGGGGATCTGATTGATTGACATTGTTGTTTTTCCTATGAACTTTTTGTGATTTTTAAAAAATACATTCTTCTCTCATACAATACATTTAGACCACAGTTTTCCCTCCCTTCACTCCTCCCAGATATCTCCTAAACTCCTTCTTCCCTGGATCTGCTTCCCTGGATCTACTTTCTCCTGTCAGAAAAAAAAAATCAGTCCTCCAAGACAAAACAAGCACACATGATCAAACAAAATACAATAAGACGAGGCAAAGCCCACTCACTGAAGCTGGACAAGGCAATCCATCAAGATGAAAAGTGTTCGAAGAACAGGCCAAAGAATCACAGACCCACTCTGACTGTTAAGTCTCAAAAAAAAAAAAAACCACCAAATAATAGCCACAACATATATGTAAAGGTACAGACTCCTGCAGGCATCATTCTTACTGCTTCAGTCTCTGTGAGCCCGTATGAGCCTTGATTAGTTGAGCCAGTAAGCCATGTTTTACTATTGTCCTTGACTCCTCTAACTCCAGTATTCAATCCACTTGGTCTTTCATGGGATTCCTGAGCTCCTATG
Source organism: Grammomys surdaster (assembly GCF_004785775.1). NCBI lineage: Eukaryota > Metazoa > Chordata > Mammalia > Rodentia > Muridae > Grammomys > Grammomys surdaster. Next base: position 2,224,788 of record NW_021604660.1, read on the forward strand.
GAGACATCCAATAGAGACTTTCTTTCCACATAATGTCTGTCTGTTGATCTCTATGTCCATTCCCCTGATGATGATTGGAGAAAGCATCAATCTATGAGTATAGTATAACATTATTAAGAATCCTTCCATTGATTTCTTTTTAAAAGAGCAGTTATGTTTGGTTAAACCCTAGGTTTCTGAGTTATCTAGTTCCTGGACAACTAAGCAGTGGTGGGCATGGGCCACTTGTGGAGTAGGCTTCAGGTTAAATTAGATGTTAGTTGGCTACTTCCACAAATTTTACTCCACCATTTTCCCAGCACATCTTTCAGGCAGGACAGATCAGTGGTTAAAGGTCTGTTCCTTAAATTTCCTGCTTTAAAGCCACATATTATCTTTAATCTCATGTGGCAGAGAACCCCAAAAATATGTTTATCTCCGACAATAGGTTTTAAACTGTAAATATACTGTAGAATGGTTAATGGTTACTAAGTAACAAATGCATTATTTCAACAGTATACTTTTCTAGTGATAACATTTAATAACCCCTCTTAACATTGTCTAATAATGCAACTGTAATCATTAATTATAGTTGGCACATTGTACTAGATCTCTTGTGCTTATTCCAATGTCCTACCTTAATTTATCCATCCTTTGACTAACATCTTTGCTGTGTCATTGTAATATATATATATATATATATATATATATATATATATATATATATATATTATTTTTTTTAGAAATAAAATCACTCACACAATCACTATTAACTCTTTTTCTCTTCATCAAAAGTCTAAATAGTCCCTGGCAGCCATTATATACTCTACAACTTCTTTGAGATCAACGTTATTAAATTCCTCTTTTGAGTGAGATTGCAGTCATTTATGTGATTGCTTTATCTTGATTAGTATAATGCCATCCATGTCCATCTATTTATTATATTTTATGTCTTCATGTTTACAAATTTATTGGTTCTAAGAGTTTTGAAATATGATCTTTATAATTTTATAAATATATAATCACAATATCATATGTAAACATTTATCATTTTATTTCTAATTATTGTTATTATTAATTTATTTCTAATTATTGTTATTATTAATATTGTCAGATTTCTTTGTGTAGGGCTTCTATGCACTGTTTACAACAGAAGTGGCTCACGGGTAGAAACTTGTTTCAGATCATAGTATTCATTCAATGTTTTACAACATGCTATTGTGATGTATCATGTATATTGATTTATATATACTGATTCATCCATGGTTACCTAGAAACATTCTACACTTAAACATAGAGGGTGATCTTCATAGTTTTCTGTGGAATTTCATCACTTGCTATTTTGCTGAGGATAACTGTATATATATATATATTAGTTCAACAAAGATACTGGCCTGAAATTTTCTTCTCTTGCATATGTCTTTATTGGATTTAGAATATGAATAGAATCTTATACAATGAGTTTGGAAGTATTCTTTCCTTTAAAGATGTAGATTGCAGTCTAGAATGGAATTGTAGATATTTTCACAATCCAATTTTGAGGTTCTTCTGCTCATGAACATATAGGAATATATACATGGTGATAGAAATAAAGATAGTTTACTAATAAAGAGAAAGATAAGTCATTATGTGTGTTTCTACACATGATGTAAGTTTTATGCAGACCTGATATGGCTGAGTCATTTTCTTTTTAAATCCCACTTATTTAGTATATCCAGAATACTTAATGAATTTATTTTGAAGATAAACACTGAGAAAATATTTATGATAGGGGAGTGGGGAAATTGTTCAGCAGTTAAATGTACTTGTTATTGTAGAGGACCAGAGTTTGGGTCACAGCAACCACACAGTAGCTCACAACTATCTCTATCCAGTTTCATATTGTTTCTCTTATTCATATTGTTCTTTTCTGACCTCTGAGGTCACCAGGCATATACATTGTACACATACACATATGAAGTAAAAGCACTCATACATAAAATAAATAAATCTAAAAGAAGAGATTTATAACAACTTTATAAGATTGACTTCTAGTCTCCTTCTTCCATCCTTCATTCTTCCATCTCTTCTTCCTCATTTCCATCCTTCCTATCTGCCTATGATGAATTAAGGAATGGAGCTCTCACTTAGAAAACAAGTTGATGAAAGTTTAAAGCTCAACATGGGTCCTTTAAATTCACATTGTTTTTATTTTCATGTGAGATTATCTCCTTTTCTTAGAGTACATTGCCCAGACAAACTATGGTGAGACAGGAGGATGTTGTGTCCTAATTTCTTTCCTATCTTAGGCTAACCAGTATCTTGGTTAAGAGAAATTAGACATAAGTTTATTTTTGCATAGTCCAAGAAATTAATTATTTTCTAACATGTCTTGACTCTTTCCTGTCTATCTCTGGTCACCAGCATAGTCTTTGCTTTTCTAACCTTTTACTTAGCTTGCATTCTTTTATACCTGCTAGTCTACCACTCACCCTCCCTCCACTTCAATCCCATTGAGTTTGTACATGGAAGCCACTGCTATTCATATAATCTTAAATCTGTTCATTTGTATTTCACAGTTAAAATTTTCCCATTCATGTGAGCTTATTCTTACTTAACAGTGTGGACAGAAAGAGGACATTTATCTTTTCTTTTCATTCAGAGCTTCATGGATTTACTAAGTCTGGTCTTGAACTCACTCCTTAGCTGAGCAGGTCTTGACCTAGTAATACTCCTGGATCAGGCTCTTGCTTAAGGTATAAGGTAGAATCTCAGGGTCATTTTGACTTGTTTCTCTGATTACTGGGATTAAAGGAACTGAAGATCTGAGCCCAGAGATTCAGCATATTTTATATTCCTTTGCCTTGTTTTTGTTTGTTTGTTGACAAAAATGCTACCCTCCTGAATGTTTAGCCTAGGCTGCTTGAGTTCCTGATGCTTCTGCTTCCACCTTCTAAGTCTGTGTACATTCTTAATCAGACTCTTTCAACTGAGTGAAGGAGATGATAAGGCATTCTCTGACCTTTCAAGTTCCAGCTATTATCTTTGGTGATAAACATTTGTGATTATTTCAAGGAAGATAAAGAAAAAGTTACCTTTTTAATGCCTTATTTCTGTCAAGTGCATTAATTATTGGTTTGACCACAACGTTTTCACTTTTCTTTATATTTTATGCATAAATGTCAGGAATGGAATATATACAGGTGTGCTGACTGAATAAATTAGTTTCTTTGGGAACCATGAAGTCCAAGCCTGCCACTTGTTATTATGTTCGTATTTTTTGCATTACTGTGGTATGTGAGCAGATTACTGTGTTAGGGATTAATATTCACCACTTAAGAACAGAGTTGGGAGCTTTTCCACTCAACTGATCTGCTTTCTAAAAACGATTAGAAGTTGACATAATCCTGCGAGATTTATCCACCTTCCAATTTTCAAGCTATTTTCTATCACTATCAATGCTTGAGGAATTTAATTAGCGTATTTAAAAAGAATTACAATTTTAATGCCAAAAAAGCATTCCCTGGTAAGAAGAGGTTGGACCAAGCTAGAAAACTTACTGCAGTTTTGGATACTGATACACTATTATCTGCCTATATATTTCATTACTTGACTTTTCTTTTCCTCTAATTTGAATTACTTTAGATTTATTTAATTCAAAGTCTTACCGTGAGGAGATAGGAATCTACATAAATCAGTATCATTAAATAATGTGTTTTCATTAGTCCTAATCATATGGTATCTCCTCACTTGGGGAATATATTTATATGGTACAAACTGTGGATGCAGTGTGATGGTTAGTGTCTCTTTTATCTAGAAACTTACTGCCTGTTTCTGAATGTATGAGCTTAGAGATTAAGTTTATCCATGTTTTCTACTTTCCTTATGAGAAAAAACCTATAGGATCACAAGTATACCACCAATATTTTCAGGGGAATTTAGTGAGACAGTAGGTATTAAATACTTAGATTAATTCTTAGTAGTGAGTAGAAGTAAACTGGACAGGGTAGCAGGGTGTGACTTCTAAAAGCATGAGACCTTGGATGAGTTGAGAAAAGTTTACTTTGAATTTGCTGTACTACCCTGCCTAGATTTTCATGCTGATAATATGTTTCATATTGAGCATTGATTTCTCTCTAGATATCTTGAAGTTGACTGTGATGCCTATGTGGTACCTCTTAATAGGAGCATTGGATTCTGAGTCTCAGATAAACTTCCTCCATAGAAGTACTGTCTATCGCATTGGTGGGAAAAATACAATATCATGTTTTTCTTTCAAAGAGAGATTGAGTAGCACAGCCTATACACTCTGCCTTCTACCTTGCTCCATGGGCATCTGTGTTGTAAATCCATTCTCTGTTTTGAATCCATAGTTTTGAATATAACTACTTGTGTATCCCACAAATGCTCTGGAAAATCTTTCACACAGGTTGTCTTGGTCCTACAGCCTATGTAATGACAATGCTAGAATTGACTAAAATGACTTCTCACTAAAACATGATAGGAATGCTCTTTGGGAAAGTTTAAGCAGTAGGAATTCTGAAGGCTCAGTGCTTGGGTTAAATTTTTAGTTATATGTATGCATATGTCTATGTGGAGGTATGTGCACTTGTGCATAGGGCTATGGAGGCCAGATGTTAGATACATCAGGGTTGTCTAGAGCTGAAGCCACAGATTTGAACGACTCTATGTGACATAGGTCTCCTGAAAAAATCACTACATGCCCTTCACTTGTGAGTCATCTCTAGTCCTAATAAAAATAATTTAAGTGTGGGGGGAAATCAAACATTAACATGCTCTGATTCATCTGTAACCCTGTCCAGGTAAAAGTACCAACCATCTAGAAAGTATGACTATACATAATCCCTTTCTAAGATTTGAAAATCATGAAAATATTAACATAAAACTAAATTATGAAGAGAGTACAAATTGAACATTTAATGATGTGTCATGAAAAATTTAATCATTGGGTTTTATAAAATTCATATTTGCATCAAATATGATACAAATTTATATCCAATCATTATGTGTATTGAGTTAGAAAGCTTGAAATCATTATGCAAAGAATGGAATTCTAATGTTATATGTGCAAGGTAACATGTTGTACATTTGTAGATAAAGTCTGGCAGAGATCATCAGAGCATTGACAATTTGTCTAAAACCAATTTGTCCCACTCCGCTGCTTTCTTGAAAAAAGAAGAAAACCTCTTGCTTTACAATAAAAATGCTTATTAAAATGTGTGGGTAAAAACATTATTTTAGAAAATATTTAATGCTATCATGAAGTTGGTATTTCAGCAGTAAGATTTCTTTTGCATTATCTCTTTTCCAGGTGTTTAACTATGTGAGAACACATTTACTACAAAAAATTCCCAACTTTTTCAAAAAATATAAAGATAATTTTATATTAAAAATAATAAAGCTTTAATACTGTTGTTTTATAATTTATTTTACATTTTTATGAATCAGTTCAAAATAATCTACAGTGAGGAGTATGCAAATGCTGAATCTTGGCTACAACTCTTAAGCAGTTTTGTAAATAATATTGTTCTAGCATCAAACAACCTTCAAAAATTTATTGCCTTCTCACCTTTATGACTTTTAGGGAACTTTAACTAAACAGAAATTACATTTTTGAGCTAAACCTGCATGAACATTTGTGATTTGAACTCCAAAAGGCCACATAATTTGAGGTTGGTATGTCAAGAAATACATCTGCTTAGATTCTGAATGAAACACGATGCAGAATGTGACAATTTTTCCCCTAACAAATAATGCACCGTCCGTTGTCATTCTTCATGTAGATGACACTGCTCAGCTAGATTATCAGTCACTGGCTTTCTGCCAAAATAAGATTAGTTTTTGAGACTTGTAGTCAGTGGCTGAACAAAATATAAAGGGTGAACAGAAGGGAAGGAAAAAGATTTAGAGTTTTTGAGAATGCCTATCCATGCTGTATGGATGTGGGCAGGTTGAGAAACATTTTTCTGTGATTTGAGGTCAAAGAACTTTTTTATTGAAGATCACTGTAAGAAATACACCTGAGTTCAGTGGAGATCTCCTAGTGATGACCAATTCTTTAATTAAATTTAATAATTTAATTCTTTAATTCTCTTCTTTAACATGTCTAAGACTAATCTTCAATTCAATCATTAAAAAAGAATTGTTGAAACATACATGTATCAATACAGGTTACGGAGTAGAATCTACCTTTGTGAACTTTATAAACTTGAAAGATTTCAAACTTCCAGCTTAGAAATAATTTTTCAGGATACCACTACCTATAAGGTGATTAAATTTAAAATTTGAAGATTTACATATTAGAACACTTGCTTTAATAATTTCTCTTTAAAATAAAAGATATAAAAAGCATGTCAGTGCTGTGAATGACATTAGATATCATCTAGCATTTACCATTTATTTATTAGACAATAGAGACAAACACACACACACACACACACAAGAAAGAGAGAGAGAGAGAGAGAGAGAGAGAGAGAGAGAGAGAGAGAGAGAAACACAGGGGTTAGCAGAATTGCACAGTGTTAAAAATTTTAGAGTAGTAATGGACATTCATACATTTTTTGGACAATAGAATAATAAATCATGACACATATTCCCATTAGCCCATTTCTTATATGTATTGAATAATAAAAAGGAAACCAAAGTGAAATTGATTACAAGAGATCTTTGTTTAAATCCAACAGTTTTGCTCACTGATTTCCAAAGGTTAATAACATATCCAAGATTGGCAACATTACCATCCCTAACTAAAACATCAATCATTATAATTATTGGCGGGACTACTATAACTAATGTGACTCACAGAGTAGGTATTTTGAGCTTTGTCAATAACCAAAGCTAATGTGAAGTCTGGATAGTACTGAGAAATTAATACCATGTATCTCATTTACTGCTCCCCCTTATTTGTTCTGGCTTTCTCCTTTTCTCTTTCCCCTTTATTCTGTCTCCCCTCCATTGTTCTGTTCCATTACTACTTTCTTATGGCAAGATTTTTTTTCTGCCCATTGTATTTGCAGTGGAGCTCGGTGATTGGGCAGTAGAAGAGGTAGGTGGAGCTGGGAGTTGGGAAGAGGAAGGAAAGGGGAATGGGAGGAGGAGAAAGAGAATGGAAGAGATGCAAGATGGAGGTAGACGTGTGGGTCTCTAGGAGTCTCGGGTAGTTTTTCATGTCAAAAGGTTAGATACTGGGTTGACAATTCTAATTATGTGGGCTTGCTGGGAGTTAGTTGGAGCCTTGCTGATTTGTTAAATATCACCTGCTATATTTTCTCTCAATTTTTTCCACTAGTTTTTCTCTTCCTTCCTTTGCTTTTCATACCTTTATTCTTCCCATGGTCATGGCTTCTTCTCTTTCTTTCCTGTCTTTCCTCCTTTGTCTTTATTGAGTATAGTTGACAAGCAAAACTCTGGATACTCAAGGTACAAATTTTTATGCTTGGATATATGTGTGCTTCATAAGATGATTTTTGTAATCAAGTTAGTAAATATACACATATCATCTATTTACCCATATGAGTTTGTGCTAAGAACACTTACGATCCACTAATTTTTAAAAATTCAAATACATGCTATATTATCACTTATGCCATTATAACATGCCTTCAGATCCCAGAAGCTATCATCCTGTAACTGAAATGTTCTATCGTTTGACCAACACCCTATCATAGATATATTTCTATTACCATAATAGATGGTGCAAAGACCAAAAGCACTCTGGGAGTTTATTTGAATTACATCCCTATCACAAACCATCATTGAAGGAAGCCAAGACAGGAACTGAAAAATGGCTGAAACTTGAAACCAGGAACTTAAGCAGAGGCCATAGAGGAAAACCAGTGCCTACTGGCTTGATCCACATGGCTTGCCCAGTTTACAGTTTAACCACCTAAGACTATTTGTCCACAGATGGCACCACCTCCACCTTCAGTGAGACAGGCTCTTCCACATCAATCATTAATCAGATAATGTCCTATAGAGTTGCCTACAGATACACAGGTATACTGATAGGGGCATTTTCTTAGTTTTTCTCTTACAGGATAACTCTAGCAGTGTTATGTCAAGAAAAAGTTAATCAGCACACAATCCACTTTTTTTTTTTTTTGAAGCAGGGTTTCTCTGTATAGCCCTGGATGTCCTGGAACTCACTCTGTAGACCAGGCTGTCCTTGAACTCAGAAATCCACCTGCCTCTGCCTGCCAAGTGCTGGGATTAAAGGCATGCACCACCACTGCCTACCATAATCCATTTCTTTTTACTGATTCATGTTAACCTCTCTCTTTTCTCAGCTTTGACATTTTAAGATTCCATGTGTGTAAGAGATTACATTTTTTTCCTGCCTGTATCTAGCTTATATCATTTAAAATAATCCTTTAGGTTTGTACATGCTATAAATTACAGAATATTTTTATCTCTTAAGGATGAATAGTTATGTGTGTGTGTGTGTGTGTATTTCCATGCCCATTCACTCACTTGAAGACAAATATCTCTGTGAAGTGATGACTAAACTTGGTTTGTCAGTATTTGGCATAGAAGTTTTTATCTGTGTTCATCAGTGACATTCAGCTGTGGGTTTTCTTTTGCTGTGTTGCTGAGTTGGTCTAAGTATAAAGATCATCTTAGTCTGAAAAAAATAAATCTGTGTATTGAGTTGGTGGCACCCACTTGGAACCTCCACATTCAAAAGACTGTAGGAAGATAATCCTTGTGTCAAGGCAGCCTGGGTTTTATATAATGAGGCCCTTCCTGAAGCAACAATAAAATCCAGAAGTGTTTTCTCTTCAATTTCTTAGAATTTCAGGAAAGTATTAGACTTAATTTTTAATAAATTCCTGGATGCAGTTGGCAGTGAAACATAGATATTAGAGTTTTCTGGCCTAATGTGATGACTTGTAGGGAAACCTTTCAGAATACATTAAACTTGGAAGTACTCTGTTCTACCAATCCTAAAGCTATGGATGCTAGGGCATATAAAACCTGTTGAAAACATTGCTGTAGTTCGTTACAGCCTGAATACCTAATGTCCCCACTAATATCTTGATTAACTGTATTAACTTATATTATTTCTTGTCTGGAGCCTAGAAAAACTCATATAGGGTTTCAGGGTGGAACATATAATTCACTGTAGCTTGAATTTGTGCTTCTGGTCTTTGATCTCTCATATTTGGATAAAAATAAAAACCTGTCTCTTACTTCCTCTGAAGAGATGCTGTTTGGTGTTACTGGTTCCATGTAGTACTCATAAGTAAGCTCTATGAATTATTTTAGGGCTAAATATTAAATTGCTTCAGTCAGACTTTTTGAACTAAGAAAGAGTAAAGATGATAAATACTTTGTATATCTGCATTTCTTATTAACTTCAGAGAATGCAGTCCCTGTAAATCTGCTAAAAAATACATAAACAAAATTGAAATTGCATTACATGAATGCATGTAAGTTTTGAAATTGATTTTTCACATCAATAAAATCTAAACATATTATACTTATGATGTGAACATAGCAAAAATCAATAAGTAAAACATGAAAAGCCATAAATATTAATCACTATAGAAATTTTCATCAAAATCAAAGACAGAACAAATTTATATCATATTTCATTTTATAGTGAGTTCATAACTCCACCTGTCTTAGTACTTTGCCTGAATATTTTGTTTTGCTTCCATTGTTTTTATGAAGTAGAACTGAGATAGATAATGGAAAAACATTAATAACATAACATAACTAAATATTTTATTGACAACGAAATGGCACTAAGAACATTTTTATATTAGAATGATATAATTTTATCAGCCATTATTTATGGCTGCCTGGTTGATTGTTGTTGGTCTAGGCAAACCATCAGATTAAAAGATAAGCTTTGAAACTCGAGGCTGATATCTTTAAGATTTTTCAATTCAATGGTAGGATTTTGAACAGCTTAGTCATCTAAATATAACAATAATTTATTTTTCTAAAATATAACCACTGGTAAATCAATACTATATTAATTATGCTTTCCAATCCAATAGTGGAAATAGGGTTAATTGTACAGATTAGAACATCACTTTATTCCTACACACTGTTGTCATTTGGAAACAAACTTTTTATGTATAGTGAAGGAAGACATTTTCTTAAATATTTCTGCAGTGGTTTCTCAGAGAATAATGTACATTCTACTATTTTCTTTTATGTTGGTATTGTCTGTATAGAGCGAAGCAAATAGAAGCAAGATTAAAGTTGATGAAGTTGATTACATTCATTCCTCACTTATAGAAATTTTTAAAATGAAGGAAGAGAGAAGACTTTTCAAAGGCAAATTATAAATGTCAGATATTAAACTCTCCTTATTAGAGGGAATTTGATGCCATATGTTATTGGAGAATTATTGAGGAAAGTACAATTATTCAAGTACAATTTAAAACTAGCTTTGAGAGATGAACTGTTGTCTTTCCCATGTTTTATTTTTGTTTGTTTGTTTGTTTGTTTGTTTGTTTTTTAAGGAGAAGGGTAAGCTTTAATTTTCGTTGTTCTGTTAATTGTAAAAGGAAAGCATCATTTCTCTCTTTGTTTCTTACCTTCCTCTGACTTAATTTCCTTTTGTTCATAGGTAATGTAGAGAAATGCAAAGAATGGGCAGGAAATTGATACTTGAATTGCAAATAGAGGTTGTTTAGGGACAAAAATGCGACAGTCATGCTCTTATTTATTCCTTAATCTTGAAGAAAATATTATTTTGAAACTTGCTACTTTTATAGTTAGTCTGTTCACCCTTTTTGATTGAAATACACACTTTATGGATTTAAATAACTGACTTAATAGGCTCTCAGGCCTGAGTGTAAGCACCAGCAGTGTTTGGGTAGAAAACAAAACAAAACTGCAGGTCAAGAGAATAGAATAGTGGAGACCTAACCTTCCAGTAGAAGTGGTTCAATCTCTTTGGCTAAGGGGACTCTAATAGGAATGTGGGATCATCTTAAACCAGGCTAAAAAGATGGATGGAAGGAAATGTTGTAGTTTTCCTTCCCAGAGTTCCTGCACCTAGCACAGAAGCTTGGAGGCCATAACCATGTAAGAGTCTTAAGCCTATCCAGTTTTCACAATTATTCTGAAACGTGTACTTTTATTTTTCCTTCTTTTACATCGATCCTAAGCATGCCTCTCTTTTTATCAATTAGTAAACCATGATTGCACCCCCATGACATTTAGGACTTAAATATCGTCACTCAGGTGTCCCTCTTTTCAGCCATGTGTCTGAAGTCCATGTCAGTTAAGGTCTTGGCATTTGCACCTCTTGCCTCCTCTTCCTGGTGGCATCTAAAGTTCATATCTTCCTTGTCTTGTAGCTTTTCTTTTATACTTTAGTAGTATTGCCCTTGAGATTACATTTTAGTCCACTCTTAATTTTTTTATTAATGAAACTAAGAGCCTCCTAAGATGATTTTGATGTCCCTTGTTTCAGCAGTTTGCCTCCCAGACTTTTATCCTACCCAATCCTCTAACTTTTCTTAGCTCCTGCAGAAAAGTGACATATAGTGACACTCATTCTATTATTCACCAATCATATATTATTAGTCTTATAACAGCATTTAGCTTAGAATTTCTTTTATAATAGATACTCAAATCAATACTAACTTTTATTATATTTCTTGTAGGATGATTGCTTATTTTACTACCAAATTACTTTCATCTTAGCTGGGTTCCTTTGTAAAATGTTTATATAAATATGTACATATACCATATATGTGTGTATGTGTATATAATCACTATAAGTTACACAATGTTTTATATAACTATATTTAAGCCAACAATGACTTTTTATTGTCTTTTATTAAAAACAAATAATTATTATTGATGTAGTGTTGGATGTGTGTGTATGTGTGTGTGTGTACATGTGTGTGTGTGTTTGTGTTATGATTAATGTCAAGGCACATATGTATCAAAGGACCAGATGTGGAATCAATTTTCTTCTATTTTAGTGTGGATTCCAAGATTGAACTCAGTTTGTCAGGTTCATAAGGCAAGTTTCATAACCCATTGAGCCAGGCCCAAAGATGTCCTCTTAAGGAGTAATTCAGTTAACTACATTCAGCTTCTTATTAGAAACATTTGCTTCCACTTAACCAATCACTAGGATAGCTTTATAGGCATAAGAGCTCTGTAGATAAAAAGTTCAAAACAATTGTGTATGTCTGTAAATGTCTCTCTTTCTCTCCCTCTTCCTCCCCTCTCCACCTCCATAGAAAGGATGGATTATAAAAGATTTCTTCATGAAGGTATAGTGAATTTGGATTCAGACTCAGAAGAGCTAATATACAGTTTGTTCAAGCTCAAAGGTGATGTCAGAAAACTGATGGCTTAGAGTTTAAACATTAAGGCAGACAAAAGAAATTTCCAGGATCTGATCTGGTCCCCTATTTAGATCTTCATAGCTTTGGACAATGCCCATGCACATACGAGGTAGCAATCTGCTTTATTCAGTTTGCAAATTTAAATGTTAATCTATTCTGGACAAACCCTCATAGACACACCAGTAACTTAACAAAAACATGGGCAGCTCATTATACAGTCAAGTTGACAAACAAAACACATCATTCCTTACTTCTTGCTATCTCCTATAACCAGGGACTATTTATAAATAAAAATAATAATGTAGGTATGATTATGTTAAAACAACAACAAAAAATGCAGGTTTCACTCATAAGGGAATACAAGATAGGTCATTCTGAAGCTAATATGGATCATCATGGACAAGCACATGTATTCATGTTAACCCTAGCACTGTGTGTAAGTATGGTGATAGTTTTTCAATTTTTTAATAATAGTTACAGAACAAGAGAAAATTATACATCAAGGTTCTTTTCAAATTCTCTGATAGACAGGCAACAACAAAACAAAGAAATCTCAGCTGCTTTCTAATGATACATTTAACCTGTATGGTGGTAGATGTCAGTAATCAGTTAAGAGATTCCAAAGTTTTAGACTGATAGTAACTCTTGTGGTTATTAGTCAACAGAGAGGCAGACAATAAATAAATGTAGTAAATGAGATGAAAGTAGCCTAATATAATTGTATCTGGATCTGAAGCAGTCAAGGTCTCCACAGTAAAGGTGTTCAAGGCCATCCCCTTTTGGAATTGTTAACATAGTTGTGGCTTTCTTTGGGGAATTTCCATTCACAGCTACAGTTCTGTCCCACTGTGTTCAGTAATGCTCAAATTATACTCTCCATTCCATAACAGAATTTCTGTGGTGATTCCACTGAAAATGACATTTCATAGTACAATTTATGAATACTTTATCTGAAACATATGACAATGGTGTATGACAAATTTCAGGGTTATTATTTTTCTCAATTTCAGAATATTTGCTACTACATAAGAGACATGCCGTGGATAGAAGCTAAGTCTAACCACGAATATTTCTCTCTCTCCCTCTCTCTCTCTCTCTCTCTCTCTCTCTCTCTCTCT
>NW_021604660.1:2238217-2252576 GCF_004785775.1 Grammomys surdaster
CTCTCTCTCTCTCTCTCTCTCTCTCTCTCTCTCTCTGCCTCTCTCACATGCACACGCACACACACACATTTTAAAATTGCATCTTCATTTTGCATGCATCTTCATTATGATCACATGAGGTCAAGAATAATATTTAATATTTTACATACCTAGTGTCATGTTGTTGTCTCTGAAATGTTTTATTTGTAAGCAGTTTGGGTTTCATGTTTTGAGTTAAGAATTCTTAGAGTGTTTTGCATAGCCATGAGCCAGCTCTGTATAAATAAATGGTTCATTAAATGATTATTTGTACTACATTTTGTGAATGGAACTACAGTCCTCAGCAAGATCACTAAGCTCTCTAAATAATTTAGGCATATCACCATCTCTACAGTATATTCAAGCAAGAAAAATAATTCTAATCCACCTAGTAAAATATGGGTTGGGAATATAGCTTATCATACATATATGATCATTGGATTAATCTTCAGTAACACATAAGTTAGATATGCTTGAGTACAGACATAATCCTAGCACTAAGGAGTCAGACAAGAGAATCAAAGGTTCAAAGCCATATTCAGGTACAGAGCCACTTAAAGTGAAACTCTACCTAAAGCAAAATAAAAATAATTAAATTACATTAAAAACTGTTAACTTATTTTTGAAATAGCAACACTAATTTCTTTCTTTTTGATGTACACAATTTTATATGCATTGTTTTACAAATTTATAAATTATTTTTATATTCACAGACATTATAAGTCAAAACTAAGAGTAATTCCGATGACATTTTAATCTATTCATTTGTGGATTTATGAGAAATGAATAAATTCAATCATACTGGTTGTGAAAATGAGTGTTATTCAGGGTGCCATTTCAACTGTTAATCTATTTGATAAAAGAAGTGTGAACGGGAACATGTACTAAGTTATGCTGACGATATGATTTCCAAGTATGTGGTACGTTTTTCCCATTATTCTTTATTCAATGACCAAGGCCAGAGTTGGGTCTTCTGGCATTTTTCTTAACTCCAATACATTTCTGTGAGCCTCAGTTGTCAGTGTGGCTCACTTCTAAGTTTCTCACAGGAGATAACATAAGAGCTACAATTACAATGAAAAATGCCAACTGCTGCCACAAAGGTGTTCCTAAGGATTAGAAATATAAAGACTCCTATGAGCAGATCACGTGATCCAGCCCCTCACACCCAACACACCCAGAGACAGCTTGATCCCCTAGGAGTTCTGATACCACAAGGATCACAGGTGAGTCCTGCCTTCACTCTGATACCTGATTTCAACCCAACCCACCCAAGGTCTAGAGGAAACAGGACCTCCTGCCCTGCTAGAGGTACACCTTCCTTTTGATCCAGTCCATGACAGTACCCAGGAGTAGACTGTGAACCCACCAAAACACCCACACCCATAGTCAGCTTGATTCCCAGGATGTCTGCGAAAGCCAGGGTTAGATCAAACATTCCAGTTCTCTTCCTATACCCAAAGTCAACCTCATTCAAGGAGGTCCAACATAACCAGGCTCAAAGGACAGACAGGCTCAAGTCAGATACAAGGCCAGTAAAGAACAGAGATAATCAGATGGCTAGAAGGAAGTACAAGAACATGAGCAACAAAAACCAATTCCACTTGGCAAACTCAGAACCCTGTTCTCCCACCACAACAAGTCTTAGATATCTTAATACATCTGAAAAGCAAACTTTGGATCTAAAATCCCATATCATGAAGATAATAGAGGACTTTAAAGAGGACATAAGTAACTCTTTTAAAGAAATACAGGAGAAGATAAGTAAACAGAACCCCTAAAGAATAAATACATAAATCCTCTAAAGGAAAACAGGAAAACACAAACAGGTGAAGGAATTGAACAAAATCATCCAGGATCTGAAAATGGAAATAGAAGCAATAAAGAAATCATAAAGGCAGACAATCCTGGAGATGGAAAACCTAGGAAGGAGATCAGGAGTCACAGATGCAAGAATCACCAACAGAATACAAGAGATAGATGAGATAATCTCAGGCATAGAAGGCACCATAGGAGATATTGACAGAACAGTCCAAATAAATGCAAAGTGCAAAAATGTTCTAACTCAAAACATCCAGGAAATTTAGGACGTAATGAAAAGGTCAAACCTAAGAATAATAGGTATAGAAAAGAGTGAAGATTCCCAATTCAAAGGACTAATAAACATCTTCAACAAAATAATAGATGAAAACTTCTCTAGCCTCAAGAAAGAAATACCCATAAATATACAAGAAGCTTACAGAATGCTAATGAGATTTGACTAGGAAAGAAATTTCTTCGTTCACATAATAACCAAAACACCAAATGAACAGAGTAAAGAAAGATTATTAAAAGTGGTAAGGAAAAAGGGCAAGTAACAAATAAAGGCAGACCTATCAGATTTATACAAGACTTCTCAACAGTGATTGTAAAAGCCAGTAGATCTTTAGCAGATGTCATACAGACCCTAAGAGAACATAAATGCCAGCCCAGGCTAATATAATCAGCAAAATTCTCAATTATCGTAGACAGAGAAACCAAGATACTCCATAAAAAAGTCAAATTTAAACAACAACTTTTCACTAAACCAGAGGATAATAGAAGGAATATTCAACACAAAGAGGGAATCAACACCCAAGAAAAACCGAGAAATTAATCTTCTCACAAGAAATTGAAAGAAGGAAACCACACAAACATAATTTCACATCTAACAACAAAAGTAACAGGAAATAATAATTGTTGGTTCTTAATAGCTTTCAATATCAATGGGCTCAATTCTCCAATAAAAATACATAGGCTAACAAACTAGGTACATAAACAGAACCCAGAATTTTGCTGCATACAGAAAACATTTCTCAATGCCAAAGACAAACACTACCTCAAATTAAAAGCTGGGAAAATTTTTCCAAGAAAATGATCTGAAGAAAAAGACCAGAGTAGCCATTCTAATATCCAATAAAATAGACTTTCAACCAAAAGTTATCAAAATAGATGAGGAAGGACACTTCTTACTCATCAAAGGAAAAATACACCAAGATGAACTCTCAATTCTGAACATCTATGCTCCAAATGCAAGGGCACCCACATTCATAAAAAAAATGTTACTGAAGCTCAAAGCACACATTGAACCTCACACAATAATGGTAGGCAACAAAAACACCACACTCTCACCAATGGACAGATCATGGAAACAGAAACTAAAAGGAGACACAATGAAACTAACAGAAGGTATGAAGCAAATGGATTTAACAGGTATCTATAGAACTTTTCACACTAAAACAAAAGAATATACTGTCTTCTCAGCACTACAAGGTACCTTCTATAAAATTGATCATATAATTGGACAAAAAACAGACCTCAAGAGATACAAGAATATTGAATTAATACCATGTTTTCTATCAGAACACCAGGGACTATGGCTGGTCTTCAATAACAACAAAAACAACACAAAGTCCTCACACAGATACAAGCCGAACAACTCTCTACTCAATAATAACTTAGGGAAGAAAAAAAGAAAGAAATTAAAGATGTTCTAGAATTTATCAAAAATCAAGGCACAGCACACCCAAACTTATGGGACATAATAAAATCAGTACTTAGAGAAAAACTCATAGCTCTGAGTGTTTTCAAAAGGAAATTGGAGAGATTCTTTAATTAGCAGCTTAACAGAATATCTGAAAGCTTTAGAACAACAACAGAAAAAAATAGGAAATAAACCCAGGAGAAGGAGACAATAGGAAATGAGCAAATATATGGCCGATATCAACAAAGTAGAAACAAAGAGAGCTACACAAAGAATAAACAAAAAATAAGATTGAGTTATTTGAAAAAATAAACAAGATAGAAAAATCCTTAGCCAAACAAACAAGAAGGCATGGAGACAGCAACCAAATTAACAAAATTAGAAAGGAAAAGGGAGACCTAACAATAGAAACTAAGGAAACTCAAAAATTCATCAGATCCTACTACAAAACTAAAAAATGTAGATGAAATGGATGATTTTCTAGACAGATAGCAGGTACCCCAGTTAAATCAGGTTCAGATAAACCATCTAAACAATCTCATAATCCCTAAGGAAATAGAAGCAGTCATTAAAAATCTCCTAATGGTTTTAGTGTAGAATTCTATCAGATCTTCATAGAGGACCTAATACCAATATTCTTCAAACTATTCCCCAAAATAGAAACAGAAGTAACACTACCTAATTTGCTCTATGAAGCCACAGTTATGCTAACACCTAAGCCACACAAAGACCCAACAAAGAAAGACAAATTCAGACCAAATTATCTTACAATTATCAATGCAAAAATACTAATAAAATTCTCACAAACTGAATCCAAGAACACATCAAAATGATCATTCAAAATGATAAATTAGGCTTCATTCCAGGCATGCAGGGATGGTTCAATATATGGAAATACATAAACATAGTCCACTATATAAACAAACTCAAAGCATAAAACCACATGATCATCTCATTAGATACTCAGAAAGCATTTGACAAAATTCAACATCCCTTCATCGTAAAAGTCTTGGAAAGATCAGGAACTCAAGGCCCAAAAATAAATATAGTAGAATCAATAAACAGCAAACCAGTAGCCAACATCAAACTAAATGGAGAGAAACCTGAAGCAATGCCACTAAAATCAGGGACTAGACAAGCCTGACCACTATCTCCCTACCTATTCAATATAGTACTGGAAGTCTATCACTATTTGCAGATGACATGATAGTATACTTAAGTGTCCTCAAAACTTCCACCAAAGAACTCCTAAACCTGATAAACAACTTGAGCAAAGTGGCTGGATATATAATTAACTAAATCAGTATCCTTCCTCTACACAAAGGACAAATAGGCTGAGAAAGACATTAGGGAAATTACACCTTTAACAATATGCACAAATAATATATGATATCTTGGTGTGACTCTAACCAAGGAAGTGAAAGAACTGTATGACAAGAACTTCAAGTCTCTGAAGAAATACATCAAAGAAGACCTCAGAAGATGAAAGTATCTCTCATGCTCATGAATTGGCCTGATTAATATAGTAAAAATGCTCATCTTACTGAAAGCAATCTACAGATTCAATGCAATTCCCATCAAAATTCCAACTCAATTCTTCATAGAGTTACAAAGAGCAATTCTCAAATTCATTTGGAATAAGAAACAACCCATGATAACAAAACCTATTTTAAATAGTAAAAGAACTTCTGGGGGAATCACCATTCCTGACTTAAGCTGTACTGTAGAACAATAGTGATAAACACAGCATGGTTTAACAGATATCTACAGAACATTTAACTCTAAAACAAAAGAATATACCTTCTTCTCAGTACCTCATGGTCATTTCTCAACAATTAACCATATAATCACACACACAAAGAATACGTCAACAGATAGAAGAATGTTGAATTTATGCCATGTTTGCTCTTGGACCACCATGGACTAAAGCTCATCTTCAATAACAACAAAAACAACAGAAAGACCACATACACATGGAAACTGAACAATTATTTACTCAATGATAACTTGGTCAAAGAAGAAATAAATAAAAATATTAAAGACTTTTTAGAATTTAAAGAAAGTTAAGGCACAACATACCCAAACTTATAGGACACAATGCATGCAGTGCAAAGAGGAAAACTCAAAGCCATAAGTGCCTCCGTAAAGAAACTGGAGATATTATACACTAGCAGCTTAACAGTACTTCTGAAAGCTCTAGAACATAAAGAAGCAAATACACCCAAGAGGAGTAGATAGCAGAAAATAATCAAACTCAGGTTTAAAATTAACCAAATAGAAACAAAGAGAACTATACAAAAAATCCACAAAACTAGGAGCTGGTTCTTTGAGAAAATCAACAAGATAGATTAAACCCTTAGCCAAACTAACTAGAGGACATAGAGACAGTATACAAAGTAACATAATCAGGAATGAAAAGGGAGACATAACAATGGAAACTGAGGAAATTATAAAAATCATCAGATCCTGGTACCATGTTTATACCCAAAAAAAGTGGATACCTAATCTAAATCAGGATCAGATCAACCATCTAAACAGGCCCATAAGTCCTAAGAAAATAGAAACAGTGTTTACAACAACAAAAACAAAACAAAATAAAAAACAAAAAAAAAAGAAAGGAGGGACAGATAGTTTTATATTCCACAAAATAGAAACAGAAGGAATACTACCTAATTGGCTCTATGAAGCCACAGTTATGCTGACACCT
The DNA here is from genome assembly GCF_004785775.1 of Grammomys surdaster. Lineage (NCBI taxonomy): Eukaryota > Metazoa > Chordata > Mammalia > Rodentia > Muridae > Grammomys > Grammomys surdaster. Next base: position 2,244,445 of record NW_021604660.1, read on the forward strand.
AAACCATACCAAGACACAACAAAGAAATTCAGACCAATTTCCCTCATGAATATCAATGTAAAAATACTCAATAAAATTCTTGCAAACCATACCCAGAATCTTAGGTGAGGAGGCCACAGCATCTGCCCCAACACCAAGAATAATTTGGGACTAGCAGGATCCAGGGACTCAGGAACCCAGCCCAGTCAGTGGCATGGGTTCCTTCCAGCCTCAGCCAGTACCTTGAGAAAACCTTGGGTACTAGCTCTGCACCCAGTCCCACAACACGCAGAAGAAGCTCCACTCGCAGGTGCTCTAACATGCCCAGAATTATAGGATCACAGGACCTCAGAAACTTGGATCCCAGAAGCAGCTTGAGTCTCAGGAGCTCTGACACACCCAGGATCGCAGGATCGCATGATTCCAGGATCACAAGATCAGAGAGACAGCTGGACTCTGAGGAGTTCTGAAACAACCAGGATCACAGGAGGGGGACAGGCTCCAGTCAGAAACAGTGAGAGCAGGTAGCACTGGAGATAACAAGATAGCGAGAGGCAAGCACAAGAGGATAAGCAACAGAAAACAAGGTTACTTGACATCATAAGAACCCAGTTCTCCCACGATAGCAAGTCCTGGATACCCCATCACACCAGAAAAGCAAGTTCCAGATTTAAAATCACTTCTCATGATGATGATAGAGGAGTTCAAGAAGGATATAAATGAATTCATTAAGGAAATGCAGGAGAAAACAGGAAAACAGGTAGAAGCCCTTAAAGAGGAAAAACACAAAATTCCATTAAAGAACTGCAAGAAAATACAACCAAAGAGGTTAAAGAACTAGGCAAAACCATCCAGGATCTAAAAATGGAAATAGAAACAATAAAAGAAATAACAAAGGGAGTTAACCCTGGAGATAGAAAACCTAGGAAAGAGATCAGGAGTCATAGATGCAAGCATCAACAACAAAATGCAAGAGATAGAAGAGAAAATTGCTGGGACAAAAGATACCAAAGAAAACATTGAAACAACAGTCAAAGAAAATGAAAAAGGCAAAAAGCTCCAAACCCAAAACATCCAAGAAATCCAGGACAAAATGAGAAAATAAAACCTAAAGATAAAGTGTATAGAAGAAAGCTAAGATTCTCAAATTAAAGGGCCAGTAAATATCTTCAACAAAATTATAGAAGAAAAAGTCTCTAACTTAATGAAAGAGATGGTCATGAACATATAAAGAAGCCTACAGAAAGCAAATAGACTGGACCAGAAAAGAAATTTCTCCCATCACATAATAATCAAAACCCCAAATGCACATAAGAAAGAATGAATATTAAAAGCAGTAAGGGAAAAACATCAAGTAATATATAAAGGCAGACTTTTCTGATTCTGTAATCAGAATTACACCATAATTCTCAACAGAAACTCTAAAACCAAAAAGATCCTGGGCAGATGTCATTCAGACCCTAAAAGAATACAAATGCCAGCCCAAATTACTATGCCCAGAAAACCTTTCAATTACCATAGATGGAGAAACCAAGATATTCCATGACAAAACCAAATTTACATATTATCTTCCCACAAATCCAGCACTTCAAAGGATAATTGATGGAAAACTCCAACATGAGGGAAATTAAAACCTAGAAAAAGCAAGAAAGTAATCTTCCAACAACCCCAAAAGAAGATAGCTACACAAACATAATTCCACCACTAATAACAAAAATAACAGGAAGCACCAATCATTTTTCCTTAATATCTCTTAACATCAATGGGCTTAATTTTCCAATAAAAAGATGTAGACTATCAGACTGGATATATAAACACGACCCAGAATTTTGCTGCATACAGGAAACATACCTCAGTGACAAAGATAGCTACTACCTCAGAGTAAAAGGATGGAAAACAATTTTCTAAGCAAATGATCCTAAGAAATTAGCTGGAATAGCCATTCTAATATTGAATAAAATTGACTTTTAACCAAAAGTTATCAAAAAAGATAAGGAAGACCCTTTATACTTGTCAAAGAAAAAAATCTACCAAGAAGAACTTTCAATTCTGAACACCAATTCTCCAAATGCAAGGGCACCCACATTCAAAAAAAAACTTTACTAAAGTTCAAAGCACACATTTCACTGCACATAATAATAGTGGGAGACTTCAACACCACACTCTTAGCAAAGTACAGATCATGGAAATAGAAATTTAACAGAAACACATTGAAACTGACAGAAGTTATGAATCGAATGTGTTTAACTGATATCTATGGAACATTTCATCCTAAAAGCAAAAGAATATACCTTCTTCTAAGAACCTCATGGTACCTTCTCCAAAATTGACCATATATTCAGTCACAAAACAGGCCTCAACAGATACAAGAAGATTGAGATAATGCAATGTATCCTAACAGATCACCACAGACTAAGTAAGGCTGGTCTTAAATAACAACAAAAACAATGGATGCCCACATACACATGGAAGCTGGACAATGCTTTATTCAAGAAAGAAACTTGCTCAAGAAAGAAATGAAAAAGAAATTAAAGACTTTGGAGAATTTAATGAAAATGAAGGCACATCATACTAAAACTTATGGAACATAATGAAAGCAGTGCTAAGAGGAAAACTCATAGCTCTAAGTGCCTCCAAAAAGGAACTGGAGAGAGCATACACCAGCTTGACAACACACCTGAAAGCTCCAGAACAAAAACAAACAAATACACCCAAGAGGAGTGGATGGCAAGAAACAATCAAACTCAGGGCTGAAATCAACCAAGTAGAAATAAAAAGATCTACACAAAGAATCAACAAAACAAGGAGCTGGTTCTTTCAAAAAAATCAACAAGATAGATAAACCCTTATCTACTCTAACCAGAGGACACATAGATAGTATCCAAATTTAAAAAATCAGAAAAGAAAAGTAGACATAACAATGGAGACTGAGGAAATTAAAAAAAAAAACACAAAACAAAACAGATCCTACTACAAAAGTCTGTGCTCAACCAAATGGAAAATCACAATGAAATGTACAATTTTCTAGACAGATACCAGGTAAAGTTAAATCAGGATCAGATAAACTATATAAATAGTCCTATAACCCCTAAAGAAATAAAAGCAGTCATTAAAAATCTCCCTTCCAGGACCAGATGGGATTAGTGTAGAATTCTACCAGACCGTAAAAGAAGACTTAATACCAATATTCTTCAAACTACTCCATAAAATAGAGACAGAAGGACCACTACACAATTCATTCTATGAAGCCACAATTATGCTTATACCTAAAGCACAAAGACCCAACAAAGAAAGAGAACTTAACACTAATTTCCCTATGAAGATCCATGTAAAAATACTCAATAAAATTCTGGCAAACAGAATGAAAGAAAATATCAAAATGAGTATTCACCACAATCATGTAGACTTCATGCCAGGGATGCAGAGAATGTTCGATATATGGAAATCCATCAACAGAATCTACTACATAAACAAACTCAAAGAAAAAAAACCACACTATCATTTCATTAGATGCTGAAAAATATTTGACAAAATTCAGTATCACTTCATATTAAAAGTCTTGGAACAATCAGGAATTGAGGGCCCATATCTAAACATAGTAAAAGCAATTTACAGCAAACCAGTAGCCAACATCAAACTAAATGGAGAGAAACATGAAATAATGCTGTACAGAGCTAAGCAAAGAATTGTCCACTAAGGAATATTGAATGGGCGAGAAACCTTAAAGAAATGTTCAACGTCCATAGACATCATGGAAATGCAAATTAAAACAATCCTGTGATTCCACCTCACACCAGTCAGAATGGCTAAGATAAAAATTCAGGTGAAAGTAGATGCTGGCTAGGATGTAGAGAAAGAGGAAAACTCTTCAATTATTGGTGGGATTGCAAGCTGGTACAATCACTCTTGAAATCACTCTGGCAGTTCCTCAGAAAATTGGGCATAGTATTACTTAAGGACCCAGCTATAACAGTCCTGGGCATATTCTCAAAAGATGCTACAACATATAACAAGGACACATTCTCCCCTATGTTCATAGTAGCCTTATTTATAATAGCCAGAAGCTGGAAAGGATTCAGATGTCCTATAACAGAGAAATGGATACTGAAAATGTGGTACATTTACACAATGGAGTACTACTCAGCTATTAAAAACAATGAATTCATAAAATTCTTAGGCAAATGGATGGAATTAAAAAATATCATTTGAGTGAGGTAAACTAATCACAAAAGAACAGAAATTATATGCACTCAGTGATAAGTGAATATTAGCCCAAAAGCTAAGAATAACTAAGATACAATTCACAGACCACATGAAACTCAAGAAAAAGGAAGACCAAAGTGTGGGTGGTCCCTCTTAAAAAGGGGAACAAAATACTCATGCGAGAAAATACAGAGACAAAGTATGGAGCAGATACTGAAGGAAAGGCCATCCAGAGACTGCCCCACCTGGGGATCCATCCCATATACAGTCACCAAGCTCAGACACTATTGTGGATGCCAAGAAGTGCATGCTGACAGGAGCCTGATATAGCTGTCTCCTGAGAAGCTCTGCCAGAGCCTGACATATACAAAGGCTGATGCTCACAGTCAACCATTGGACTGAGTACAGAGTCCACAATGGAGGAGTTAGAGAATGAACTGAAAGAGGTGAAGGGGTTTGCAACGTTCCTTGTTCCCATAGGAAGAACAACAATACCAACCAAACAGACCTGCCCCCAGAGGTCCTAGGGACTAAACCACCAACCAAAGAGGTAACCCAGTCAAAATGGACACACATGGTATGTATTCTCTCGTAAGTACATATTAGCCCTAAAGCTCAGAATACCCAGGATACAACTCAGAGGATATGATGCTCAAGAAGAAGGAAGAAAAAGAAGGAAGAAGATGCCTCAGTCCTACTTAGAAAGAGGAACAAAATAATCATGGGAGGTAGAGGGAGGGTGGGCCCCAGGAGGGAGATAGAAGGGCTAAGGGAAGAGGTGGGGCAGGATCACATATGGGAAGAGACAGGAGGGAAGTCCAGAGGGTTAGGAGAATTAATAGAAATATATATAGCAGTGGGGCATGGGGAACATTTTGGAACCTCTAGAAAGTCCAAGACACCAGGGTAGCAAGAGGTTCCCAGGACCCATTGGGGATGATATTAACCAAAATACCCAACAGCGGGTAGATAAAACCTGAAGAGGCCACAACTGGTGTATAGGCATGGCTTCCAATTGAGGGCTGGGGCCACCCACCAATATCAAAAATTTTAACCCAGAATTATTCTTGCCTAAAGAAATGCTGGGAATAAAAAAGGAGCAGACTGAAGGAATAGTCAACCAGATACTGCCCTAATTGGGATCCATCCCATCTGCAGACACCAAACACGGACACTATTGTAGATGCCAAGGAGTGCATGCTGACAGGAGCCTGATATAGCTGTCTCCTGAGAGGTTCTGTCAGAGCCTGACAAATACAGAGGCTGATGCTCACAGCCAACCATTGGACTGAGAACAAGGTCCCCAGTGGAGGAGTTAGAGAAAGGACTGAAGGAGCTGAAGAGGTTTTGAATCCCATAGAAAGAACAACAATACCAACCAACCAGACCCTGCCTCCCCCAGTGCTTCCAGGGACTAAACCACCAATCAAAGAGAATACATGGATGAGACCATGGATCCAGCTATAGAGGTAGAAGAGTAGTGCCTTATCTGTCATCAGTGTGAGGGAAGGCTCTTGGTCCTGTGGATGCTTTGTTGCCCCACAGTAGAGGGATGATAGAGGGTCTAGGCACGAGTGAGTGGGTTAGTGGGAGAGCAACCTCATAAAGACAAAATTGAGTAAGAGTGGCATGGGGGGGGGGTCTGATGGGGAAGCCAGGAAGGAGGACAACATTTGAAATGTAAACAAAGAAAATAACCAATTAATTAAAAATAGTTTCTATAATATGCAGTTGCTACTTAGATATTTGTAAGTTAACTGGATGTTATCAGAACATTTTCTGAATTATGAGCAAAGCCAGAAATCTCAAATTGCATTTTCTGTTAAACACATTACTTGTGACCCTCACTCTTGAGATATTTATTTTAGAGGCAAAAAAGCCTGTTAGTATCACAGAGGTATGATCCAATTGTCATGTAATGGCTCCAACAACCTGATATTAATATTATTCTCTAGTGTCTCATTTGAAATGAAGAATAGGTCTACTTTATATATTCATTATCTTTCAAAGGAAAAATTCAGATACTTGGATCTCATTCTTATATTTCTTACCCTTTTTAGAAAATGCTTTTGTTTTTATATAACTTCATGAGGAATACATATTAGAATAATTCTAAGCTATATTTGGTTGCTATGATATAATTTATCAAATATTCTGTTTATATTATTTTCTTTAAAAAAAAAGCATTCCCTCTAGATTTTAAAACAGTTCTGAAAACTAGAATAGATTTTTTGGCAACATTCTGACTCTCATATAGGCCTTTGGGGACAAAATATTTACATAAATGTCTAAGTATAGCCATCACCCATTCATCAGAGGTTTGCCTTTTCTGTAGATTTTAGTTTTCTACTTTCATGTTGTTTTTAAGAAATATTCACTGGTATGCAGTTATGAAATGGGATAAAATGCCTCAGTAAAAGATGATTCTCAGTGTGGTGGTAAATATCAGCCCAGAATGACAGTAGGAAGTGAGAAATGGCCCCTACTGTAACAAATGAACTGAGAGACGTTTTACATCTTAGAAATAAAATTATAGATTACCTGTGACTCACAGAAAACCCCACATAGGACTTTAGAGATTTAACCCCAACACAGTTCCAAGCAGGTGATTTTCAGTTTCTTTCTATATATTTATTAAAAAGTAGAGGTTATATGCATGAATGAGTAGTTCATTTGTTTGTGTAAATTCACAATATAAAAACTTCCTTAAATGAATAGAGTAAGAAGTAATAATGAAAGAGAAAGCAGTCTCAAAGAAGCACAAAGCTTACACCCACCAACAGCAATGACTGAAGTTTGTTGAAGGTTATATGGAATATAGATCATAAGAAGGGAAGCTAATTGGCTTGGCTTCTATATAAACATTTCAGGGTCTTCATCAACTATGATTTCTCTAAATGAGAATTTGTTTATTTAATTGATTGTTAAGCTTGATAACATTTCCAACATCAATATTTAACCTTTTCTTCAATTCTTTAAAAATTAAAAGCGTGGGCTAGCTAAGTGACTCAGGGTTTATCAAAATAAATTTAATTGAAGATGCAACTTCATCAGTTTGGCTTTTTAGAATTCTATCACATGCCTAGTTTGTAAGATGGCTATGAATTATTACCATGTCTTCCCTTCTGTTTCCACCAAGCATTTTCTACATTTGTTCCTCACCTACACTAAGAAGCAAAGTTCTTTGTTTCTGTTTATGAGAAACATGACAGTATGTAGTATAATAACTATATAAGTTACTCTTCATGTCCCAATAATGTTGCAGCTGATGGCTTAATTGCCCTGTCCTTAGATCTTTGTTAATTTTATGAACAAAATAAAATCAGAAGTAAAAAAGAAAAAAATCCAGATGTTGTAGCGGGCATTTTTCATTTCCCTACTGCATTAAGGATATCATATGACAGACACTGAACTTACAGAATTTAATGAAAGTAACATTGGGTGAAAAAAATACTTGGATACAGTCACACTTAGTGAAGGTGAACATTCACCCTCTGCCATATGTATAACCTCTCTTTGCAGAAACAAGTCCTAGAAAGGTCACTGTAACCTTAAAAGATGTTAATTTTTTTAATTATGCTATAATTTTGCAGGATCTGTAAGAAGCCTGATTGAGAAAAATAGGCCTTTGTAACTTTTCTCTTTGAGGCTAAGAAAGTGGTTGTCAGAGCTCAGAATCTGACTGTGCTCCTCTCACTCTTCCTAAGGATGATCCAGAAGAACTCCTCTGAGTTCTCCAACTCCTAGAATTGATTCTATTTACAGAGTTCATGTCCTAGGGGAAATCATCCTTGAAAAAGACAGTGGAAGCAGAGCCTTCCTAAAGGAAGTATGTAGCTGGGGAGGGAGGTGGGCTTTGAGGGTTTGTAGCATGATCCCACTTCCTCTTCTCTCTCTCTCTCTCTCTCTCTCTCTCTCTCTCTCTCTCTCTCTCTCTCTCTCTCTCTCTC
>NW_021604660.1:2252586-2398794 GCF_004785775.1 Grammomys surdaster
CTCTCTCTCTCTCTCTCTCTCTCTCTCTCTCTCTCTCTCTCTCTCTCCACTTGCTCTATGAGGAACAAATGTGGTCAGTCAAATTTTCCCTCCTGTGTCATGCTTCCTTACCTGTTATCATGTCTTCATCACATAAAAAGAAATATAATGAAAGAGTGTATTTCCTGGGGTCTACTTATGTAACTTTACTGTTACAGTGACTTGAAGAAGGTAACCATGATAAAAGATATTTGCATGGTTATTCCTTAAAATTGAACATTTAGCAGAAATTTTAAAACAGATTGACATCTCTATGGTGTGAAGAACATTTTAAAATGGTAAAACATAATAATGTTATTTAATCTTTACATGTTAAGTCTTAATGTTAATTCATTGAATCGATTCATAGATGGTCACATCTCTATTTATAAACATTTTAGAGAAAAATGATTTCAAACAATGATAATTTTCAAAGAATTGTTCCAAAAGCCTTATCACAAAAGCACTTATCTGGTGAATTGACAAGACATATTTTGAGCAGAATTTTTCATCCTATCAAAGGTGATCATTCATGTTATTTGACACCTCTGGCTTTCATCAAGCTTCAGCTGTTAAGAATGTTAAAAACTTTGGTGGAAGTAACGATCTTACATATTATGTATTCCTAGAGCAGAACAGTAAAACTGGTTCAAAAGAAATGCTCTGTGATGAATTGAACAAAGAAAACAAGCTTCCAGTTTATTCTTGTATTCAATCTTAGCAAAAGGGATCCCATAATAATGTGGTAACTTAAGGAAAGATAAAAGAAAATATCTCTATCATTTTAACTGAGAATTAACCATTCAGTAATAAAATAATTGCCACTTAGCAGGTTACAGGTGAGCCTTCCAGAAGGAGTAATTAATTCAGAGAAAGCTTACAGACATTTTAAAAGAACACGTCAGTAATATTGCATGTCATAAGATTATAAAAATGTAATACCAGCTTTTAATAGACAGATGAGACTCTATGGAGCAGAATATCATCTGGTCCGACTTCAAGCACCTGGAAGATGTATCTTTAATTTAAACTAGTATGTAAGTTGAAGATTTCTGAGAGGTCAAATTGCACTTTTGTAAAGACGGACAGAGCAATGAGTAATAATCATGATCATACTTTACATTTGCAAAGCATTATGTGCCATTTAATCTACTTTTATATCCCTAGCTCTATGACAGAGTGAAAGGATTTCATAATCTCAAAATTATGATCAGACTTTAACTTCTTCATGCCAAACTGTGCAGCTTTCGTGCATACTGCACTGCTTTCCTTTCCTAAAAATTCCAGAAGCTCACACCCCTCATATTAGTGCAGGATTCGCCAGTCAGCATAGTTTCTCTGAGCAAATATAATTCTTTGATATAACAAGTAATATTCATCCTGGAATAAATAGATATTTTTAAAATTTGTATTGTTTTCTACGGTAGAAAATAAAGTGAGACACAGTCAAAATTCTACATTAAATGTACTGTGTAAGGTAGCACAAATTCATATATGATGTGATGGCAACATCGTCTTTCTTTAAATCTAGAAATCCGTGATTGTCTCAATATTGCTTTGCTGTCAATAGAAAAGTGATGCCTGCATGGCCAGGACCCTGGGTATGATGATAAGAATCCATAAGCAGAAAGGACATGAGTTTAGAAAAATGACAGCTTTTGATGAAAACAGTCTAGTATTTAAGTAATGTGCTTTGTGAATGCCTTCACCGTGCATAACAGTGATGGTGACTACATGTTTGGATTCAGGATCCCTTCATTATGATTGTCTAATGCACTACCACACATTTATATACATATTCTAAAACCTCACAAATATGTTCAATATTATCATTGTAAATAATTTTGCTATAAATATGTTTAAAATATATCTCCCCTTAAATTTTTGGCCCCTTGCTTGGTCCTTTTGGCTTGGATAGACACCTAGCTGATCTGCTCCTGTGAACTCACCATATCCTGAGCCATCCTAGAGGAGCAAGTGCACTCAGAGCACCAGGATTTCAGGATCCCAGAGGCGGCCTGTGTCCCAGCAGTTCATCCACCGAGGAGCTCAGGATAACAGAGACATCTGGACTCTGAGGAGTTCTGACACAAGCAAGATAACTGGAAAGACAGAGACAGCAAGTGCAGGTAGCACTAGAGTTAACCAGATGATGAAAGGCAAGCACAAGAACATAAACAACAGAAACCAAAGTCACTTGGCATCATCAGAATCCAGTTCTCCCCCCATAGCAAACCATGGACACCCCGTCATACCAGAAAAGCAGGATTCAGAATTAAATTCACTTCTCATGATGATGATAGAGGACTTTAAAAGGGACATAAATAACTCCCTTAAAGAAGTACAAGAGAATACAGGTAAACAGGTAGAAGCCCTTAAAGAGGAAACACAAAAATCCCTTAAAGAACTGTAAGAAAACACAACCAAACAGGTGAACTAATTAAACAAAACCATCTAGGATCTAAAAATGGAAGTAGAAACAATAAAGAAATCTCAAAGGTAGACTAACGTGGAGATAGAAAACCTAGGGTAGAAATCAGGAGTCGTAAACACAAGCATCACCATCAGAATACAAGAGATAGAAGAGAGAATCTCATGTGTAGAAAATATCATGGAAAACACGGACACAACTGTCAAAGAAAATGCAAAATGCAAAAAGCTCCTAAACCAAGACATCCAGGAAATCCAGGACACAATGAAAAGACCAAACCTAAGGATAGTATGTATACATGAGAGTGAAGATTACCAATTTAAAGGGCCAGTAAATATCTTCAACAAAATTATAGCAGAAAACTTGCCTAACCTAAAGAAAGAGATGTCCATGAACATACAAGAAGCCTACAGAATACCAAATAGACAAGACCAGAAAAGAAATTCCTCCCATCACATAATCAAAACACCAAATGCACAAAACAAATAAAAAATATTAAAAGCAGTAAGGGGAAAAGTTAAAGTAACATATAAAGGCAGACCTATAAGAATTACAACAGATTTCTCACCAGAGACTATAAAAGCCAGAAGATGCCGGACAAATATCAAACAGACCCTAAAAGAATACAAATGCCAGCCCAGATTACTATACCCAGAAAATCTTTCAATTACCATAGATGGAGAAACCAAGATATTCCATGACAAAACCAAATTTGCATAATATCGACCCATATATCCAGCACTTCAAAAGATAATTGATGGAAAACTCCAACATGAGGGAAACTACAACCTAGAAAAAGCAAGAAAGTAATCTTCCAACAACCCAAAAAGAAGATAGCTACACAAATATACTTCCACCTCTAATAACAAAAATAACAGGAAGCACCAATCATTTTTCCTTAATATCTCTTAACATCAATGGACTCAACTTTCTAATAAAAAGATGTAGACTATAAGACTGGATACATAAACAGGACCCAGAATTTTGCTGCATACAGGAAACACACCTCAGTGACAAAGACAGACACTACCTCAGAGTAAAAAGATGGAAAACAAGCAAATGGTCCCAAGAAACAAGCTGGAGTAGGCATTCTTATACCAAATAAAATCGATTTTCAACCAAAAGTAATCAAAAAAGATAAGGAAGGACTTCATACTCATCAAAGGAAAAATCTACCAAGATGAACTCTCAATTCTGAACATCTATGCTCCAAATGCAAGGGCGCCCACATACATAAAAGAAACTTTACTAAAGTTCAAAGCACACATTTCTCTGTGAACAATAATAGTGGCAGATTGCAACACCCCACTCTCAGCAATGGATAGATCATAGAAACAGAAACTAAACAGAGACACAATGAAATTAACAGAAGTTATGAACCAAGTGGATTTAACAGATGTTTATAGAACATTTCATCCTAAAAACATTTCTCAGCACCTCATGGTACCTTCTCCAAAATAGACCATATAATTGGTCACAAAACTGGCCTCAACAGATACAAAAAGACTAAAATAATCCCTTGCATCCTATCAGATCACCACAGACTAAGTAAGGCTGGTCTTAAATAACAACAAAAACAATGGATGCCCACATACACATGGAAGCTGGACAATGTTCTTCTCAATGATGACCTGGTCAAGGAAGAAATAAAGAAAGAAATTAAAGACTTTTTAGAATTTAATGAAAATGAGGACACATCATACCAAAACTTGTGTAACTCCATGAAAGCAGTGCTAAGAGGAAAACTCATAGCCCTAAGTAGCTACAAAAAGAAAGTAGAGAGAGCATACACTAACAACTTGACAGCACACCTGAAAGCTCTAGAACAAAAAGAGGCAAATACACTCAAGAGGAGTAGATGGCAGGAAATAATCTAACTCAGGGCTGAAATCAAACAAGTAGAAACAAAATAACTTTAAAAAATAAGAAAACTAGGAGCTGATTCTTGAGAAAATCAACAAGACAGATAAACTATTAGCCAGCATAACCAGAGGACACAGAGACAGTATCCAAATTAATAAAATCAGAACTGAAAAGGGAGACATAACAACAGGAACTGAGGAAATACAAAAAAATGATCAGATACTACTACAAAAGCCTATACTCAGCAAAACTTGACAATCTGGATGTAATTGACAATTTTCTAAACAGATACCAGGTACCAAAATTAAATCAGGAGCAGATAAACCATCTAAGCAGTCCCACAACCCCTAAAGAAATAGCAGCAGTCATTAAATGTCTCCCCACCAAGAAAAAGCCCAGGATCAGATGGTTTTAGTGCAGAATTCTACCAGACCTTCAAGGAAGACCTAATATCAATTTTCTTCAAATTATTCCACAAAATAGAAACAGAAGAAACACTACCCAATTCGTTCTATGAAGTCACAATCAAGCTCATACCTAAACTTCACAAAGATCCAACAAAGAAAGAAAACTTCAGACCAATCTCCCTTATGAATATCGATGCAAAAATTCTCAATAAAATTCTGGCAAACTGAATCCAAGAACACATCAAAACAATCATCCATGATGATCAAGTAGGCTTTATCTCAGGAATGCAGGGGTGGTTCAATATTCAGAAATCCATTAATGTAATCCACTATATAAACAAACTCAAAGGAAAAAAAAACACATGATCATCTCACTAGATGCTGAGAAATCATTTGACAAAATTGAACATCACTTCAGGGTAAACGTCTTGGAAAGTTCAGAAATTCAAGGCCCATACCTAGACATAGTAAAAGCAATATACAACAAGCCAGTAGCCAACATCAAATTAACTGGACAGAAAATTGAAGCATTCTGACTAAAATCAGGTACTAGACAAGGCTTCCCACTCTCTCCCTATCTATTCAATATAGTACTGGAAGTCCTAGCCAGAGCAGTTAGGCAACACAAGGAGGTCAAAGTGATACAAATTGGAAAGGAAGAAATCAAAATCTCACTATTTACAGATGATATGAGAGTATAGTTAAGTAACCCCAAAACTACCACCAGAGAACTCGTAAACCTGATAAACAACTTCAGCATAGTGGCTGAATATAAAATTAACTAAAACATATCAGTTGCCTTCCTCTACTTGAAGGATAAACAGGCTGAGGAAGAAATTAGGGAAATGACACCCTTTACAATAGTCAGAAATAATATAACATACCTTGGTGTGAATCTATTCAAGCAAGTGAAAGATCTGTATGACAAGAACTTCAAGTCTCTGAAGAAAGAATTTGAAGATCTCAGAAGATGGAAAGATCTCACATGCTCATGTATTGGCAGGATTAATATAGTAAAACTGGCCATCTTGCCAAACACAATCTACAGATTCAATGAAATCCCCATCAAAATTCCAACTCAATTCTTAATAGAGATAGAAAGCAATTTGCAAATTCATTTGGAATAACAAAAACTCAGGATAGCGAGAATTACACTCAACAATAAAAGAACTTCTGGGGAAATCACCATTCCTGACCTAAGCTATACTACAGAGCAATAGTGATTAAAAACTGCATGGTATTGGTATGCAGACAGGCAGAAAGATCAATGGAATAGAATTGAAGATCCAGAAATGAACCCACAAACCTATGATCACTTGATCTTTGACAAAGGAGCTAACACTGTCCAGTGGAAAAAGGACAGCATTTTCAACAAATGATGCTGGTTCAACTGGAGGTCAGCCTGTAGAAGAATGCAAGTCGATCCATTCTTATTGCCTTGTACAAAGCTCAAGTTCAAGTGGATCAATTACCTCTACGTAAAACCAGATACACTGAAACTAATAGAGGAGAAACTGGGGAAGAGCACTGAACACATGGGCACAGGGGAAAATTTCCTGAACAGAATACCAATGGCTTATGCTCTAAGATCAAAAATTGACAAATGGGACCTCATCAAATTGCAAAGCTTCTGTAAGGTAAAGGACACAGTCAGTAGGACAAAAACAACAACCAACAGATTGGGAAAATATCTTTACCAATCCTACATCTGGTAAAGGGTTAATATCCAATATATACAAAGAACTCAAGAAATTAGTCTCCAGACAACCAAATAATCCTATTAAAAATGGGGTACAGAGCTAAACAAAGAATTCTCAACTGAGAATACTTGAATGGCCAAAAATCACCTAAAGAAATGTTCAATACCCTTAGTTAGCAGGCAAATGCAAATCAAAACAACCCTGAGATTACACTTCATACCAGTCAGAATGGCTAAGATCAAAAACACAGGTGACATCACATGTTGGCAAGGATTTGGAGAAAGAGGAACACATCTCCACTGTTGGTCGGATTGTAAACTGATACAACCACTGTGGAAAGCAATCTCTCGGTATCTCAGAAAATTGAACATAGTGTTACCTGAGGACCCAGCTATACCACTCCTGGGCATATACCCCAAAGATGTTTCAGCATGCAACAGGTACACATGCTCCACTATGTTCATAACAGCTTTATTTACAATAGCCAGAAGTTGGAAACAACCCAGATGTCCTTCAACAGAAGAATGGATGCAGAAAATGTGGTACATTTATACAATGGAGTACTACTCAGCTATTAAAAACAATGAGTTTATGAAGTTCTTAGGCAAATGGATGGAGCTGGAAAATATCATCCTGAGTGAGGTGACCCAATCTCAAAAGAACATACATGGTATACACTCACTGATAAGTGGATATTAGCCCAAAAGCTTACAATACCTAAGAAACAACGCATAGACCACATGAAACTCAAGAAGAAGAAGGAAGACCAATGAATGAGCTAAACAAAGAATTCTCAACTGAGGAAACTCGAATGGCCAAAAAGCACCTAAAGAAATTCTTAAAAACTCGAGAAATTCTTAGGTAAATGATTAGAACTAGAAAATATCTTCCTGAGTGAGGTGACCCAATCTCAAAAGAACATACATGGTATGCACTCACTGATAAGTGGATATTAGCCCAAAAGCTCACAATATCCATGATACAACTGAAGATCCAAGATCCACATGAAGCTCATGAACAAGAAAGACCAAAGTGTGGGTGTTTTGGCCCTTCTTAGAAGGGGTAACAAAATATTCATGGGAGCGAATATGGAGACAAAATGTGGGACAGAAACTGAAGGAGAGACCATCCAGAGACTGTTCCACCTGAGTATCAATCCCTTGTGCAATCACCAAAGGTAGAGACTGAAGTGGATGCCAGGAAGTGCATGCATACAGGAGCCTGATATAGCTGTCTCCTTAGAGGTCTCTCAGAGTCTGAAATATACAGAGGTGTATGCCCACAGCTAACCGTTGATCTGATCATGGGGTTCCCAATAGAGGAGTGAGAGAGAAGACTGAAGGAACTGAAAGGGTTTGTGGCCCCATGAAGAGAGCAACAATACCAACCAACCAGAGCACCCAGGCTGGAGAGCACAAGATAGGGACCAGCTGTATATGTAGGGGAAGATGACAGTGTCAGGCATAGGTGGGTGAGAAAGTCCTTGGTCCAGTGAAGGCTGGATGCCTTAGTGTGGGGGAAATCGTTGGTGGGCAGTTGGGAATGTGGGGGGGGGTGGATGGAGGCATATCCTCATAGAAACAGGAGGAGGGGGATGGGATGGTGGTTGGATTGGGGGGAATGGGGAACGGGGATCATCTCTGAAATGTAAATAAAATATCCAATAAAAAATTAAAAAAATATATTTGTGTGTGTGGCCAATGTAGAACTAGTGTTACAAATGTGACTGAGTTGTGTAATCTATTTCTTGGAGATAGGCAACTTTAGATGTTGCATTAGCTAATTTCCTTTTTTTTTTTTTTGGTTTGTTTTTTTAATGCACCTTGCAAAAATTGCCTTGGAAATGGATGTCCAGATGTCGTTAGAGAAATTACTTCAACTGTCTGAGAATAGTGGTGGTAAGCAGGACTTCTTTTACCTGCCCTTCTGCTCAACAGTGAGCACCACTAAATAGGCCCAAACACAGACTCCTCACCTGGGAGGAAAGAATGACATCTAAAATTGCAAATCAAATATAGGCATATTAAAAAGCTTTTGCTTGCTGTGAGGTTAATTACTGTTTCTTTGTATTCATGTTGGAGGCTCAGGTTGATATTCTTTCATGATAGTACTTCAAAAGCTGCTTATATTTATGAAATTATGCATTTTTCTAGCCTATGTAATCTGATATTGACTTATTCTTCTGGATAGTCTCTTTTGATCTTCTGTATTTCTTTGCCATTAGTGGTACTGTCCTTGCCATTATACATTTTATAAGTTTTGAGTGTGATTTTATGTGTGTGTGTGTGTGTGTGTGTGTAGCTAAAGATCATCAGTTTGGTGTGTTGGGTTTCACCTTTTATTTGTCTCAGGATATTTTCTAATTGCTAATGTGATTTGTTCTTTCAACCACTGTCATTTTAGATGTATGCTGTTTAGTTTCTTCTTATTGGTTAACTTTCCAAATTACTTTAGTAATTAATTTATAGTTTATCTTCTGTGGCTATAAAAAATTCTTGTAATTTTAGTCTGAAATTTGATGACATGATTTATGTTCTAATATGTGATAAATCCTAGAAATATATCATATTTGACTGGAAATGAAATATAATATGATTTAAACCTTAATAATATATAAAACAATGTACAGACTTAATTCAATATGTTCCCAAACCTTGAAATGTGTTGCAGAAATACAAAAATCATATGAAAATTTATATGGACTGTCAGAAGAGAACCAATAACAAAACAACCTGGAAATAACAAAATTGAAGTATTTGCATTTTATTAAATTTTAGTAAATATTTAGAATGAAGCTATCTGGCACTAGGCTTTCATTTGGTATATGACTATGTGCTGATGATTTGTCCTATTGGGTCAATCAAAGCCATGAGGTAGAATTATTGTGATACTAGCCCAAAAAAGAGAGAAAGAAAGAAATGGACTTGGCTGGAATAGAAGAGAAAGGACAGAGATAAACTCTTGTGGATATAGTCTTATGATTCACCACATAGGCAACAAAGAGAACCTGACAGGGGCCTGAGCCAGGCAATGCTTTCACCAGATTCTTCAGCAAATGGCACATGAAAACTAACTTTACATCTGCAATGAATTAAAGTCAGATCCTTATAGCTAAAGCACTATACCTGAAAGTGAATTGAGACTATATTATTGCTCTGCTTATAAAAAGAAAAAAACTCTGTTAGATGAAAATACAGAACACAATCTTCCCTGCAATGATTCTGGCAATGGACTCAAAACCAACACAAACATTAAAGGCTTCAAAAAGAAAACTTATTTCTTCTTTAAAATAAAAACCTTTTGTATATCAAAGGACTCTTTCAATAGATTGAAAAGACAATGGTAATTTTTAAGATATACAATGCTTCCTAAATCTGGATATAAAGGCTTCCTCTTTAGGTGTGGCCAGTGGATTATTGGAAACTTTAAGTCCTATGATCTAGTTGAAATAAGTCATTTTATTATAGGTATGCCATAAAAATGATATTGGGACTCCAGTCTCTACCTCTCTCTTCCCTTCCCTCATTTCTCTTTCCCCTTGCTCCTTTTCATCTATTTTTTTCTGGTTGCCATGAAATAGATTTCCTCCATCATATTCTACTGGTATAACACTAATTGCACAAGAATCTGAAGAGCAATTGAGTCAAGCAACTATAGATTAAAATCTTTGAATCCATATATTAAAATTAAAAACTTCCGCCCTTTTGGTTTTTTCCATGTATATATTTTTTTCTTACAGTAGAAGAACAAATGTAATGGTCTAAAAAGTAAGAAGCAGTATTTGTAAATCCAGAATCTGATAAAGAATGGGTTTTCAGATTATTTACAGTACTCCTAAAATTAAGAACAAGAACAACACAACCTCTCCTATTCAAGACTCAAAGAACACTGGAGAAATGTGGTCACCAGGATATGAAGAAGAGAGCTGTGACATGTTGTCTTTGGGACATGGCAGGTCTATTATGTAGACCAGTCCACTGCAATTGTGGTTACCTGCACAAGATCAAACAAGTTAAAATTTTATGATGGGTTGGGAAAGGAACCCCAGGGCCCACACCTAGCTGAAGAGTTATTGACAACTGATGGAAGAAGTGTCATACTTGATTGGCAGTGTGTCCACTGGTAGGTTGTCAATGGCCTAAAATGTCCCCACATTTATTCATAGATAGTTAACACTAACTAGACTCAAACGTAATGATGGTAATAATAATCATAATCATAGTCATCATCATGATCATCAAAACGGCAACACCAATGATAAAGAAGGCATGAAATTTGGATGCAGAGATAAATCTTTGTATCTTAAAGGAACTGTCAGGAAGTAGTAAGGAGGTGGATATGATTGACATATATATTGTATACATACGAAAACTTTAAAAGCAAAAATAAAAATATTATTTTAAAAGCTAATATCAGAAAAAAGAAACAAACAAAGAACACAGAAGATCATATTATCCAACAAGTACATTTCTTGCTACAGTTGTTGATAATTAGAATTCACCACCTTTTAAGATATTCAAGTGTTCATAGTATCACTATTAACAATCTAAAAATGTAGAAGCAACAAAAACATGCACAAAGAAATGAAAGGTAAGCAAATGTGATTGGCATATGTAATAGAATCAGTTTTAAAGAGGAAAAATACAGCACTAAGGTCGTCTTTTTGAGGTATTATGATAACAGAAAAACTAAATGATGAAGAAAAGATGCTATTACTTGTATAAGACATGCAAATATGGGCTTATAAACAGTGCCCAAAAGAAAGATGTTGGATGCCAGATGTTGTAAGGAAAAAGTTCTTGTTTAATAGATTCATTGCACTTTCTTTTTTTCTTTTGTTTTTTTTCTTTTTTCTTTTTTTTTTTTTTTTTTGGAGACAGGGTTTCTCTGTGTAGCCCTGGCTGTCCTGGAACTCACTCTGTAGACCAGGCTGGCCTCGAACTCAGAAATCTGCCTGCCAGTCCCTCCCAAGTGTTGGGATTAAAGGCGTGCACCACCACCGCCCAGCTCATTGAACTTTCTGAAACTAAAAGAATTATGAAGATGATTGATGACAGTTTCACAAAACAATATAAAATCCCTTAATTAATATAATTCATAAAAGTGATAGGATGGCAAAGACTGTGCTATGTGACCTTTGTCATGATAATTTATTTTGATTGTATCTTAGGACATATGGGCACATCTTGAACATGTTGAATATAGGTTAAAACAAGCAAACAAAAAAGATGAAATACTCAACTGAAAATCTATGAATTTTCTTAGACCCATCATATAATTGAAGTCATGCAGGAAACTGCTCTGTTGAAATCTTCAGAGATAGGTGAACACAGAGAATGATGGCCAAAATAGAAGACACTCAAGCCAGATGCTGATAGGAACACATAAATGCTAGTTTACATTTACTGTTGAGGTTGTGTCATAAGTAAGGAGATAGAGAATTCTCTGTCTACAGTCTTACTGATCTTCCTACACACTTATAGCTTATCTTCAGAAAACTGAGCAGACTCTTAAGGTTAGAGGTGAAGACAATCCTTCCTGGAGGGTAGTTGTTTTCAAGTATATCTTTTTGTTTTTCAGGGCAAGTGACTACTTTCCAGTGAGGATAACAAGAGCTTATCTCACTGACAGAAAGACATTTGCCCATATTCTTGATCCCCCAACTATCCTCAGGTACTCTCCCTACACAAGAAGAGAAAAATACAAAGATATACTTGTAAATCCCATAATTAGGGGCACATGTCACTTATATATTGAGATTTAATTATAAGACTGTAGAATAGTGTACCATCCTGGTTTAATAGCCACAAAAAATACAGTACACATGTAACTGTCTTAGCCCCTGGTTCCATATTGGATAATCTATCTTTGGTCAGGAGGAAACTACAGTGTATGTACGTATTTGTAGGGTGGGTAGGGGATGTGTGCATCTATAATTTTGAATATGTATACACATGTGTGTGATGTTATTCATGCATGTGTATATGTGTGCAATGTTATACATACATACATACATTGTGCTTGTGTATATTTACATAAGAGGTAGAGTTTGGAATAGTTCTTCAGATGCCTTCCACCTTGCTTTTGGAAATGGGATTGCTTGCCAGCCAAGAACTCATTGACTAAATAAGGTTGTTTTGTACTCATCCAAAAGCAAGCACCACCATGTGTGAGTGATCAAACTCAAGTCCTTATGATTATATGGCAATCACTTCACCTACTAAACTATCTCCCAGTTACTGTAATGATTTCTTAAATCTATACAAGGGGAGATATTCATATCAAAATATAGGTATCTACAGGTTCCACTATTCATCTAAGTGTATTTTCCTGTGGTCTCCAGGGAATCTTCAGAAGTATGTAAACTTGACTCTTCAAATTTATTCTTAAAAACCATGAAACTAATTGCCTATTTATGGAAAGGAAGCTGAAGTTTTGCAAATGCTAAGATATTTTTAAGTAGCATGCCTCTCTTGAAAATATTTGTAAATCAAAATATATACATATATGAATATGCATGTACACATTACATATCTCCTACTGATAATCTCTGCTCCAAGTACCCTTAAGTACAATAAATGGCTTAAAAATAGGAAATACCATCTGTTGGTTTATGAATTTGTGATATCAGTTTATAAAATTATACTTTACACAAAATAAGCACATTTAATGAGTTCATTAGCATGAACTTCACTGAACAAGTTCACTGTTATTAAAACAACTAAGCAATAATAGATCCTATGATTAAGTTATACATTATAAACATAACTATGTGTTGGAAAAAAATATGATTCCTTAATATGTTACCAAGTTATCCAGAAATATAAACATGTTTGAGAGATACTCCAAAATTTGAATGGACTTAATTAGAACTGAAGCATCACTCCAGGAAACTCTTGCTTAAGAGAGTCTTCTTTTATAGGAGAGCTCTGAGGAGTAGCACATAAAGCTGCACTCTGTGCCTACTTTGCTTAAACTTAGATCTGTTCTCAGATAAAAGACCCACGTCCTCATTGAAAAAAAATGACCTCTGAATTTTCAAAAAGTCTGCTTCCCATATACAAGTCATTTTACTTCAAAGAATCTTCTAATAGATGGGGTATATTATTTAGTTATTGCTTAATAGAATAGAATTTTGTGAAATATATGTGAGTAAATAAATTATAATTTGTCTTTTAAAATTATCTTTTAGTAAAAACATGTTTTTTTCTTTAAAAAGATATGTCTTCTCGCTCATGTATAAGCTTAGCTTACTGTGGTTGCAAGATTTCGTTCCATCTTCAACTGCATTGTCTTTTTTTTTCTTTATTTCTCCCCTCCCACAATTTCCCCATCCCTTTGCCTCTAAGAGAATGCTCCTTCTCCCTTTCCCAGGCATCCCTCTTCCTTAGGGCCTTAAGACTCTACAAGATTATGCTCAGCCTATCATTCTTTCCCACTGAGGGCAGAAAAGGCAGCCCTCTGTTATATATGTGCAGTGTGTGTGTTGGAGGGAGGCTTTGTTATTTGAAATTGCTAGTCTTCCTATGGGCTTGGCATCCCCTTCAGCTCCTTCAATCCTTACCCTAATTCCGAAATAGGGATCCCAGACTTCAGTCCAATGGTTGAGTCTAAGTACCTCCATCTGTCTCAGTCATCTCCTTGTAGGACCTCTTAGAGGACAGCCATGATAGACTCCTGTCTGTAACTACATAGTAGCATCAGTAATATTGCAAGGCCTTGGTGCCTCCCCTACCACCACCAATGAGACGGATTCCAAATTGGACTGATCATTGGTTGGACTGCCTTTCCTTCAAACTCTTCTCTATTTTTGCCTCTGCTGTCTTTTTTTTTTCTTTTTTTAAAGACAGGAACAATTCTGGGTCAGAAATTTTGACTACAGGTTGGTAACCCCATCCTTCCACTGAATAGGTCAAAATAGCAAACAACAACCAAAAATACTTCACTAACCTTACATCCTATAGGAGGCTAATATCTAAAATATATAAAGAATTCAAGAAGTTAACCTTCAAAAGCCCAAATAACCCAGTTTAAAAATGGTGTACAGGACTAAACAGAGAATTCTCAACAGAAGAATCTAAAATGGCCAAGAAGCAGTTAAAGAAATGTTCAACATCCTTAATCATCAGAAATACGCAAATCAAAATAACTCTGAGATTCCACCTTACACCAATCAGCATGGGTAGGTTCAAAACTCAAGTGACAGCACATGCTGGTGAGGATGTGGAGAAAGACTTCCATTGCTAGTGGGATTGTAAACTGGTGTAAGCTGGTACAACCACTCTGGAAATCAATCTGGTGCTTCCTCAGAAAATTGGAAAAACTTCAACCTGAAGAGCCATCTATACCACTCCTGGGCATATACCCAAAAGATGCTCCACCATACACAAGGATACATACCCACTATATTCATGACAGCATTATTCATAATAGCCAGAGGCTGGATACAATCCAGATGTCCCTCAACTGAAGAACTGATACAAAAAGTTTAGTTCATGTACACAATGAAATACTATCCAGCTATTAAAAATAAGGACATCATTAATTGTGCAGGCATGTGGATAAACCTAGAAAATATCTTGAGTGAGGCAACCTAGACCCAAAAGTATTGGCACGGTATGTACACACTGATAAGTACATATTAGTCTAAAGTAAAAGATACCGAAGATTTGACCCACAGACTCTAAGAAGTTTAACAAGAAGGAAGTCCCAAGTAAGGATGCTCCAATCCCACTTAGAAGGAGGGACAAAATAATTATGGAAGGCAGAGGGAGGGAGGGACCTAGATAAGAGGGGTGAAGGGGATGAAGGGGAAACAGAATCAGGTATGGTGGGAGAACAGGAGAGAAGCCCAGAGTGCCAGGAGAATAAATGAGAATATTCAGTTTTGGGGGGTGAGAGATAGGGGGGCCCCCAATAATGTCTCAGAGACCTGGGATGTGAGAGACTCCTAGGACTCAGTGGGGGTGACCTTAGCTAAAATGCCCAACAGTGAGGAGAGGGAGCTCAAAAATTCTACCTGTACTTCCTTTTTCATGCATGGTATTTGCATATTTGTAGATGTAGGGTTGTGTGTTTGTGTGTGTGTGTGTGTGTGTGTGTGTGTGTGTGTGTGTGTTTAAATATTTTCTGTCAGCATCATGCTGTTGCTGATACAAGGAAATGTATTTTTTTCTATTTTATTGAAAATTGATTTTTTTCATACAACATAATCTGAAAGTTCCCCTCACGAAATTCCTTCTAATTCTTCCTCGAACACTTCCAACCGGATCCACACCATTTATGTCTTCCATTATAAAACTAACAGGTATCTATATAGTAATAATAAAATAAAACAACAATACCAAAAACAAACAAACAAACAAAAAACCAACCAGTAAATCGGAATAGGAGCAAGCAAGCAAAAGAAAAAGAGCAAAGAAAAACAAAAGAAATACATACATCTTTAGGTGATATTTATATTCTACAATCTCTATCACAATAGCAGTTTGAAAGGGATATGAATAATATTTCTTTGGAAAAAATCTTTAATGATTTTGCTTAGAAGTAATATTCAGTATGGTCTTAAAGTACTATGGTATGAAAAAAAATCTAATATAAGCATTGATTCATAGAGTATTGTTATTCATGAGTTCATTTTTACCATGCAAGTGGCTAAGGAGCTAGAAAGATTAGTCTTCTAATATTATTTCCACTGTGCTAACCTTAAAGGTCTCAGTGGACTATTATCTATTTATTTTCTTTTTAATTATCTGTTACTTGGGGACAATTATATTTGCAAAATAGCCATAGTAACTAAGAAAATACTATCAAAATTAATTTAGGACGGCTGGATTACCACTTAACGTGCACTGGTAAGAATTTATAATTTCCTGACATATATTTCAGCTATAATAAAATATAAAATTAAATAATTTTAAGTAAATATGCATAGCAGTGCAGTCATTATTTTTTTTGTTTGTTTGTTTGTTTTGTTTTGTTTTTAAATAATTTATTTTTTCTCAAATCGTAATTCATTCACACAGGGGTTATAAACACAGAAAGGCAGGATGTGGGGAAGGGAATGACACTGGAGTGTGAGTGTTCAGGGGGAATACAGATATCTTTCATAACCTGGTATCGGCTGGGTGAAGGTTCAGGGGAAAAGTCACTATGACTCTGCCTGTGACTCACTTGTCCTTATCTAACTTGGTATTATCTGCCAAGGCTACCTATTTACAAGGTCTATGACTACTCAGGCTTGTAAATTTCCACAAAAGCTGCCTGTTTACGTTAGCTTATAGCCATCTGTTTCAATGTTTTTCACTGAGACACAAGACTTGGTGTTAGTATACATGTATGGCAGGCCTATTGCTGATTTTAGGCCTATGGCTGATTTTAGGCCTTCAGTTTGTAAGCAGTACTTCCCCTGACATCTCCACCCTTCTCTAAGTATAGAAGGGCTGTGGCAATTCTAATCTTGCAAAGGCAGGGATAGAGACCTGGCCTCAAGTACTTGAAGGGGACTTTGTAATGGCTCTGGTCCCCCTGTCATTGTCCAGTGAGGCATGAGGGCCATACCCATCCCGATGTCATTTTCCTGGAGAGGGGATACTTTTGACATCAACCCCTATGCAGTCAGGCTTGTCCCTCAGGGAACCCAGAGAGATATTTTTACCTTTTATTTATATTCCCTTGCAGTGCTTAGCCTCGCAGCCTAAGCAAGAATTCAGATCGCCTGTCAGAGGGGGTTCTGGGTGGCCCCTCTCTACTTGGTCTAGGGGCGGAAGTCCCCCCTTTTAGGATGGGTCTAGATGAGTTTTGGAAACACTCTGTATAAAGTAACAACCTCATCTTGAGTCTTGTGGTCCTCCATAGCTAACTTATGATAATGTATCTGAATAGGTTTTGCTACCAAATTATTTATCTGTTGTGTCACAGAGTTAGTCCACCTATTTGAGGGCCAGGGGCCAGCAGAAATAAGCAAAAAGAACCCAAATAATGGTCCCAAGATGGGAGAAAGTAGGGTTGACAAACTTGGAGAGGCTGAAAACCAATTCTTGTACCAGCATTCATCTGTCTCTTTCTCTCTCTGATTTTTCTTAGGGCCTTCACTGACCTATTTCATGCTCTCTTTAACCCTCCTTGTCTTGTCTATGTAAAGGCAACATTCTTTAAGGGCTGTACACAGTCAAGAGCTGTACACAGCCTTTTCTAATGTAGTAGAGTAAATCAAGTCCAATAAGGATCTTTGCAATTTTAGGAGGTGCTTCAGACAGTGAAACGAGGGATTTCTTCAGCTTAGTTATGTCAATCTCTAGCTGTTTGATGTTCTTGTCAGTGGCCCTTCAAGGTCTGAGTAGTATAATTTTGGAGGCCAGCATCTGGATTAGAACTTCTAACAGCAGACATCACGGGTGATTCATTTTTACCTAGAAACAAAAAAGAAGGGAATTCTCAGGGAGATTTCTCTACCCTGGATGTAAATTGTTACTCATCTTATTCATGGTTAGGCCTGGCTTTGTGGGGGATCTATTTATTTCATTAATCTTTTTCATAGCCAGTTAGCTGTGCCTTCTGTGGTATCAGACAGGCATATCAATCCTCGGCCCCATAAGGGAATTGGGTTTGGGCCATTCCCTTTAAGGGTAAGAGGGTCCTTCCCCATATCTGTGGCAAAGTTTTTGTTGGTCTCGGTGGTGCCAGAGGTAGTCAGCAGCAGATTTGCCATGAGCTTTCAGCTTTAGAGAGTTAAAAGTGAACAAGGCATGATGGAGAGTATTTCAGGGGACTCCTTCTGAGGGGGTACCGTTCTCCCTCTTTTGTTTTTAAAGCCAATTTTTCAGAGTTCTTGTAAAATCAGGGCAGAAGTGCCAACAGTTGCTCCTTCCACACTCAGAGAGTCATGAAAACCCTATTTAAAGAAATATAAATCTATATTAATAATCTTTTATCAAGGGACTGTTATAGTACCGCCGACAACTAATCAGACTACATAATATATCGATTAGTAATAGCTTCTTCTACTTTTTGTGAGATTACCTCTCTTTTGTCAATTAATTGTTGAGGAAAATTAGAATTTACATCTCTCTTGAGAATATTGAACAGAGACTTAAATTCTTTTGTGGAAAGCTTAAAATAGGATCTTAGCCAATTAGCAACTCCTAGAAACTTTTGAAAATAATTTAAAATAAGTAAACTCTCTCCCTCTCTATTTTTTTAGACCATTTATCTGTTTTTTTATTGGATATTATACGTATTTACCTTTCAATGTTATCTCCTCTCCCATTCTCCCCCAAAACCTTTTATCCCATACCCCTTCCTCCTATTTTTATGAGGGTGTACTCCAAGCATCCTCCCAGTTCCTTCTCCCTGCTCTTGAATTCCCACACAGTAGGGGATCCAAACATTTGAGGACTATGGCCCTCCACTTCTACTGAAGTCTAACAAGGTCACCCTAAATTCCCTATAAAGGCAGAGACATGAGTCCCTCCCTTTGTGCTCTCTGGCTGGCAGTTTAGACTTTGGGAGCTCTGGTTGAAACTTTTGATATTCCTTCTAGAAAGGACCAAAATCATCCACACTTTGGTCTTCCTTCTTCTATGTAAGTTTTATGTGGTCTATAGGTTGTTTCTTAGATTTTGTGAGCATTTGGGGTAATATCCACTTATCAGTGAATGAATATCATGTATGTTCTTTTGAGATTGGGTCCCCTCACTCAAGATGATACTTTTCAGCTCGATCCATTTGCCTAAGAATTTCATGAACTCATTGTTTTTAATAGCTGAGTAGTACTCCATTGTATAAATGTACCACATTTTCTGCATCTATTCTTCTGTTGAAGAGCGTCTGGGTTCTTTCCAACTTCTGGCAATTATAAATAAGGCTGTTATGAACACGGTGGAGCATATGTCCCTGTTGTATGTTAAAACATCTTTTGGGTATATGCCCAGGAGTGGTATAGCTGGGTCCTCAGGTAACACTATGTTCAATTTTCAATACCGCCAGACTGCTTTCCATAGTGGTTGTACCAGTTTACAATCCCACCAACAGTGGAGGGGTGTTTCTCTTTCTCCACATCCTTGCCAACATCTGCTGTCACCTGTGTTTTTGATCTTAGCCATTCTGACTGGTATGAGGTGGAATATCAGTGTTGTTTTCATTTGCATTTCCCTGATGACTAGGGATGCTGAACACTTCTTTAGGTGCTTCTCAAACTTTCAAGCTTCCTCACTTGGGAATTCTTTGTTCAGCTCTGTGCTCCATTTTTTAATAGGGTTCTTTGATTGTCTAGAGTCTAATTTCTTCAGTTCTTTGAATACCTTGGATATTAGCCCTTTATCAGATGTAGGGTTGGTGAAGATCTTTTCCCAATCTGTTGGTTGCTGCTTTGTCCTATTGACTGTGTCCTTTTCTTTACAGAAGCTTTGCAGTTTTATGAGGTCCCATTTGTCAATTCTTGGTCTTAGAGCACAGGCCATTGGTGTTCTGTTCAGGAACTTTTCTCCTGTGCCTATGTGTTCCAGGCTTTTCCCCGCTTTCTCTTCTATTAGTTTCAATGTGGCTGGTTTTAGGTGGAGGTCTTTGATCCACTTGGAATTGAGTTTTGTACAAGGAGATAAGTATGGATCAATTTGCAGTCTTATACATGCTGACCTCCAGTTGGACCAGCACCATTTGTTGAAAATGCTGTCTTTTTTAAACTGGATGGTTTTAGCTCCTTTGTCAAAGATCAAGTGATCATAGGTATGGAGGTTCATTTCTGGGTCTTCTATTCCATTGATCCTCCCACTTGTCTCTGTTCCAATACCACACAGTTTTTACCACTATTGCTTTGAATACAGCTTGAAGTCAGGGATGGTGATTCCACCAGAAGTTCTTTTATTGCTGAGAGTAGTTTTCACTATCCTGGGTTTTTTGTTATTCCAAATGAATTTTAAGATTGCTCTTTCTATCTCTGTGAAGAATTGAGTGGGAATTTTGATGGGGGTTCCATTAAATCTGAAGATGGCTTTAGGCAATATAGCCATTTTTACTATATTAATCCTTCCAATCCATGAGCATGGGAGATCTTTCCATCTTCTGAGATTTGCTTCAATTTCTTTCTTCAGGGGTATGAAGTTCTTGTCATACAGGTCTTTTACTTGCTTGGTTAGGTTCACTCCCAGGTATTTTATATTATCTGTGACTATTGTGAAGGGTGTCATTTCCATAATTTCTTTCTCAGCCAGTTTATCTTTTGAGTAGAGGAAGGCTACTGATTTGCTTGAGTTAATTTTATATCCAGCCACTTTGCTAAAGTTGTTTATCAGGTTTAGAAGTTCTCTGGTAGAAGTTTTGGGGTCACTTAAGTATACTATCATATCATCTGCAAATAGTGAGATTTTGACTTCTGCCTTTTCAATTTTTATCCCTTTGGCCTCCTTTTGTTGCCTAATTGCTCTGGCTAGGACTTCCAATACTATATTGAATAGGTAGAGGGCGACTGGGCAGCCTTGTCTAGTCCCTGATCTTAGTGGGATTGCTTCAAGTTTCTCTCCATTTAGTTTGATGTTGGCTACTGGATTGCTGTAAATTGCTTTTACTATGTTTAGGTATGGACCTTGAATTCCTGATCTTTCTAAGACTTTTATCATGAAGGGGTGTTGAATTTTGTCAAATGCTTTCTCAGCATCCAGTGATATGGTCATGTGTTTTTTTTCTTTGAGTTTGTTTATATAGTGGATTACATTGATTGATTTCCGAATATTGAACCAACCCTGCATTCCTGGGATAAAGCCTACTTGATCATGATGGATAATTGTTTTGATGTGCTCTTGGATTCGGTTCACTAGAATTTTATTGAGTAATTTTGCCTCAATGTTCATAAGGGATATTGGTCTGAAGTTCTCTTTCTTTGTTGGGTGTTTATGTGGTTTAGGTATGAGCATAATTGTGGCTTCATAGAACGAACTGGGTAGTGTACCTTCTGTTTCTATTTTGTGGAATAGTTTGAAGAGAATTGGAATTAGGTCTTCCTTGAAGGTCTGATAGAATTCTGCACTAAAACTGTCTGGTACTGGAGACTTTTAATGGCTGCTTCTATTTCTTTTGGGGTTATGGGACTGTTTAGATGGTTTATCTGGTCCTGATTTAACATTGGTAACTGGTATTTGTCTAGAAAATTGTTCATTTCATCCAAATTTTCCAATTTTGTTGAGTATAGGCTTTTGTAGTAGGATCTGATGATTTTTTAAATTTCCTCGGTTTCTGTTGTTATGTCACCCTCTTTGGTTCTGCTTTTATTAATTTGGATACTGTCTCTCTGCCCTCTGGTTAGTCTAGCTAAGGGTTTATCTATCTTGTTGATTTTCTCAAAGAACCAACTCCTGGTTTTATTGATTCTTTGGATAGTTCTTTTTGTTTCTATTTGGTTGGTTTCAGCCCTGAGTTTGATTATTTTCTGCCATCTACTCCTCTTGGGTGTATTTGCTTCTTTTTGTTCTAGGTCTTTCAGGTGCCTTATCAACCTGCTAGTGTATGCTCCCTCCAGTTTCTTTTTGTAGGCACTTAGAGCTATGAATTTTCCTCTTAGCACTGCTTTCACTGTATCCAATAGATTTTGGTATGATGTGTCTTCATTTTCATTAAATTCTAAAGTTTTTTAATTTCTTTCTTTATTTCTTCTCTTATCAGATTATCAAGGAGTAGGGTATTGTTCAGCTTCCATGTGAATGTGGGCTTTCCATTGTCTTTGTCATTTTTGAAGACCAGCCTTAGACCATTGTGATCTAATAGGATACAGGGGATTATTTCAATTTTTTTTATATCTGTTGAGGCCTGTCTTGTGCCCAATTATATGGTCTATTTTGGAGAGGGTACCATGAGGTGCTGAAAAAAATGTACATTCTTTTGCTTTAGGGTGAAATGTTCTATAGATATCTGTTAAGTCCATTTTATCCACAACTTCTGTTAGTTTCACTGTATCTCTATTTAGTTTCTGTTTCCATGATCTATCCCTTGCTGAGAGTGGGGTGTTGAAGTCTCCCACTATTATTGTGTGAGATGCCATGTGTACTTTGAGCTTTAGTAAGGTTTCTTTTATGAAAGTGGGTGCTCTTGAATTTGGCGCATATATATTCAGAATTGAGAGTTCATAATGGTTGGCTTTTCCTTTGACAAGTATGAAATGTCCTTCCTTATCCTTTTTCATAGCTTTAAGTTGAAAGTCGATTTTATTCGATATTAGAATGGCTACTCCAGCTTGTTTCTTAGGGCCATTTGCTTGAAAAGTTGTTTTCCAACCTTTTACTCTAAGGTAGTGTCTGTCTTTGTTGCTGAGGTGGGTTTCCTGTAAGCAGCAAAAAGCTGGGTCCTGTTTGTGTATCCAGTCCGTTAGCCTATGGCTTTTTATTGGGGAATTGAGTCCATTGATGTTAAGAGATATTAAGGAGAGGGTGTTGTTGCTTCCTATCATTTTTGCTAATAGTGGAGACATTGTTTGTGTGGTTATCTTCTTTTGAGTTTGATGGAAAAGGATTATTTTCTTGCTCTTTCTAGGGTATGATTGCCCTCCTTGTATTGGAGCTTTCCTGCTATTATCCTTTGTAGAGCTGGATTTGTGGGAAGATACTGTGTAAATTCGGTTTTGTCATGGAATATCTTGGTTTCTCCGTCTATGGTAATTGAGAATTTTGCTGTGTATAGTAGCCTGGGCTGGCATTTATGTTCTCTTAGGGTCTGTATGATATTTGTCTAGGATCTTCTGGCTTTTATAGTATCTGGTAAGAAGTCAGGTGTAATTCTGATTGGTTTGCCTTTATATGTTACTTGGCCTTACTGCTTTTAAAATTCTTTCTTTGTTTTGTGCATTTTGTGTCTTGATTATTATGTGACGGGAAATATTTCTTTTTTGATCTAGTCTGTTTGGCATTCTGTAGGCTTCTTGTGTGATTATGGGCATCTCATTCCTTAGGTTAGGGAAGTTTTCTTCTATAATTTTGTTGAAGATATTTATTCGCCCTTTAAGTTGGGAATCTTCACTCTCTTCTATACCTATTATCCTTAGGTTTGGTCTTCTCATTGCGTCCTGGATTTCCTGGATGTTTTGTGTTAAGGACTTTTTGCATTTTGTGTTTTCTTTGACAGTTGTGTCAATATTTTCTAAGGTATCTTCTGCACCTGAGATTCTTTCTTCTATCTTTTGTATTCTGTTGGTAATGCTTGTGTCTATGACTCCTGATTTCGTTCTTAGGTTTTCTATCTCCAGGGTAGTCTCCCTTTGTGATTTCTTTATTGTTTCTACTTCCAATTTTATGTCCTGGATAGTTTTCTTTAATTCTTTCGTCTGTTTGTTTGTGTTTTCTTGTAATTCTTTAAAGGATTTTTGTATTTCTTTAAGGACTTCATCCTGTTTACCTGTGTTTTCCTCAAGTTTTTTGATAGTGTTATTTATGTCCTTCTTATAGTCCTCTATCATCATCATTAGAAGTGATTTTAGATCTGGTTCTTGCTTTCCTGGTGATATGGGGAGTTCAGGACTTTCTAATGTGGGAGAACTAAGTTCTGATAATGGCAAGTACCTTGGGTTGCTGGTGCTTGTGTTCTTGCACTTGCCTTTCGCCATCTGGATCTCCTTTGTGCTATCTGTGCTGTCTCTGACTGGAGCCTGTTTTTCCTAGAATCTAGGTTGTGTCAGAACTGTTTGGGATGGGTTTTGCTGCTGGGGTTAGAGCTGAGGCCCAAGATCTGCTCAATGCTCAGGTGGAAACTGGAAGGGGCCCAGGCTCTGGGTCAGGAGTGGATTCCTGAGTCCCAGTGGGTCCCGGTTGCTCCCTGATTGCAGCAAGTATTGTCACCTCCTAACCTAAGATATTGCTTGGGTTAGAGCTCCTGAGAGCCTCACTTCCTCTGGTTTCTGTGAGACTGGTTGCAGAGCTGACTCCCAGTATCTGCCGAATGCTCTGGCCCAGACCTGATGGAGCCCACGCTCTGGGCCAGGAGTGAATTCCTGGGTCCCAGTGGGTCCCGGTTGCTCCCTGTTTGTGGCAAGTGTTGCTTTTTCCTTACCTAGGATGCTGCCTGAGTTAAAGCTCCTGGGAGGCCCTCTTTCTCTTGGTTTTCTGAGGTTAGGTACAGAGCTGCCACCTGTGACCTGCTCTATCCTCGGGCCCAGACTGCGCAGTCATTCTTAATGATTTCAAAATATGACTCATTATTCTTAAATGAGATACTATAATTATTAGCACTCATTTTAACTTCTCTCTACTTTATTAGAACACTAGATAACCTCTTAGTAAGTAAACAAATATAACACATATATTATATATACACACATATATACATATATACATATACATGTATATGTAATTTTTAGATATTTAAAATAAATTCAATAATAATAACGTAAAACTTCTTAATAGCTTCATCAGTGTATACTATTTCTTATGTACCTTTTGAGGTCTATGCTTAATTCACTTTTATTGCCAAATCATATTCAATTGTGAGGGTACACCATAGCTTACTATTTTCAAATGAAACTTATTTATGTTTGCAGTTGGACTTATGAATATTGTTAATGAGGTTTATGGGAATATATTTTATTGCTCTGAAGCTGATAACTAAGGGTAAAATTGCTGAGAAACATATCAACTTGTTTCTCATATTAACGTGCTAAGATAACATTAACATAACATATTAAGAACTGCTATTTATTTTCTGAAGAACTTCACTATTAAACACTTCAATCGATGTCTAAGTGTTTTAATTTAAATATAACTTGTTCAAAGACATTACTCTCTTAATTTTGTTATAGTGATCATACTTATGTGGATTCATTAATTTTAATCATGTAAATGAATAAATGTTTTAATTTCTATTTTCTTAATGACTAATGATGTGTTTATTTCTATTTTGTATTAACTTAACCTTTAGTACTGGCTACTTGGAGGCATTTGACCATTGCATTAGTTATTCCTCTTGCTGCTGTGATAGAATACCTGACAGAGGAGGAATTCCCAGGAGGCCAGATTTGCTATGCCTCAGAGTTGTAGGTCAATGGCCAACATATTGCAGAAGGAAGAAATTCTCCCTTACAGGAGGGAACCTGGAGGAGAAGCAAAAAGTTTGCCTAGAAGCCAATAACACATCCTTACAGTCCTGATCCTGGGCAGTCTACCAGACCTGCATTTCCTAAAAGCTTGCAGCCTTCCAGACTTACTTCACCACTTTGAGACTATGTGTCCAGACACATAAGCCTACAGGGGACAATTCCATGTTTAAACCATAATGACCAAGTTTATTTGGGCTCCTCGTCTTTCTGTTATAGAGTTTTAGGTGTTCTTTATTCTACACATAATCTGTAAAAACATTTGAGTAACAAACATCGCTAGTTAGTAACTAGTTCATCATTTTAACTTCCTAACTTTATCATTTTCAATATAAATTGTTTTAATTTTGATGAAATTTAAATCAGTATTTTGTTGCATGTACTTTTAGTATAGTATATGGCAACAATTTCTTAACTCAAAGTCAATATAGTTTAATCATGTTTTCTTCTAAGATCTATAGATTTTAAACTAATTTTAAACTTTAAATTTTTTTCCAAGGGGAGATAATTTTTGCATGTGAAATCAGAAAGGAGTTTGAGGAACTAAACTAAACTAAACTAAACTAAACTAAACTAAACTAAACTAAACTAAAGAGAACTAAAGAGTATCTATTGTTCTGGAATTCTGAAGTGTAAATATAACTTTTATTCGCCAGATGCAATTGTTTTCTTAGAAGCTTAGTGTTGAATAGACTACCCTTTCTACAGCTTTCTGAACTCTAGGTGGCTGGTTCAATTCAGCTGTTCTGACATAAACTCCTCTCTCCAAGTTGACTGATTCAAACTAGCTTTTCTTGATTTCTGACTGAATTGCTTTGCTTGGCTGCAAACTAAGTCTGGCAATCTATTCTAATCTTCTGGCTCCTTCTAATTCTCTGTCTTGGTCTGTCTTATAACCTGTCTTTAAAATTTATCCAGAAAACCTGCCTCCCCCTATCTGTTTCTTTGTCTGTCTGTCTCTGTCTCTCTATCTCTCTCTGTCTCTCCTCTCCCTATCTGTCTCTCTCTTTGCACTACTCTCTCAAGCCACTCTTTATTTTGTGTGTGATGTTTTCTTAAATTGCTACTCTTTGCTGTGCTATTCTTGTGAGAGTTGAGCATATCCCATCTCTGTCTCATTCTGTCAAATGCTTCTCTGATTTGTCACTTTGTCTGTCCTCAATTAGATGTCACTTTCAAAAATGGCTGTTTCCTTTTACAAAATAACTTTACCTTCATTGTTTAGTATTAAAGGTATGTAGTAAGGGTGTGTCTGTATTCCAGCCAGCACACACAGACCTGGAGTCTTTGAACATAATACTTGCTATAGCAGCATTGTTGCTGGATTAAAGGTCATCTACATTGAATAGAATTTTTCTCCCCATTAAGTGACTTTGGAACCCTTGAAATCATAAAATAAGAATGTTGTGTACCCTCAGTTGTTTTCCACTGTTGTATACATTTGTGCTCAAACTAACTGTGTGTTGTCATGATTTCATATCTTAGTTACTTTTCTATTATCATGAAAAAACACCATGATCAAAAAAACTTATGGAAACAAAATGTTTATCAGCATTTACAGTTTCTGAGAGTGAGTCCATGACCATCACAGCAGAGAGCAGGGCAGTGGACCAGCAGGCCTGGCACTGGAGCTGTAGGTTAAAGCTAATATATTTATTCACAAGTAAGAGGCAAAGAGACCTAACTGGGAGCGGGGCAGTGGTGGTGCATGCCTTTAATCCCAGCACTGGGGAGGCAGAGGCAGGTGGATTTCTGAGTTTGAGGCCAGCCTGGTCTACAGAGTGGATTCTAGGACAGTCAGGGCTATACAGAGAAACCCTGTCTTGGTGGGGGGGGGGGAGGAGAAACCTAACTAGAAATATCATCTTGGTTTTTGAAACCTCAAAGCCCACCCCAGTGACAAATTTTCAACATCTGCACAACTCTTAATCCTTATGAAACAGTTCTACCAAGTGGAGGCCAAAATTTCAAACAAACCAAAAATTCTGTATGCTTAAACAGAGCCATTCTCATTTAAATCACCAGAGGCAGTTTCGAACTGAGAAGTGCTGAAATTTCTTTATTTATTCTTCTTTCTCTAAGTTTTTGAATGCTGTTTTGTTTTGTTTTGTTTTTTGCAGTATGAGGGGGAGCCTATCTGAAATCTTCACACAGTTTTAAATGAATGGTTAAATAAATTGGCAAATACTGATATATTAATGATATTAAATTACTCGTAAAAATCCTAGGATCCGTATTTCTTTCAATTTTCTTTATTTTAAATAATATTTTTAGTTTTCAAAGTGTTTTTATCTATTTTATGAAATATATTTTAAATAATTCATATTTGTTGATGTAATGATGCCTGTATTTACTTTCTTTAAAAATAATTTTTCTTACACTGTATACAAAGAAAGACCGACATACTATTTTTTCGTCTCCCTTCATGTTCAAACATGTCTCCTTCCAAACTATATGGCTTTTAAAATTTGTTTTTAAATAACCCATTAAATCAAATTAAGACTTCCCTTATGTGTACCCGTGTTTGGATTAATAATGTAGGAAAGTTAACAATGGGAACTTCCATAAAAAATAGGAATGATTCTACTTTATCCAGCAGTTATCAAGTGCAGATAGTTCCTTGGTGTGACATTGGACCTGGATTTAATTTCTTCATTTATCTTTTAAAATGTATTGTTCATGTTTATAAGCTTTGGCTTCATTAAATCTGTGCATTATATTACATAGTCTTTGTGCATTCGGTAGGATTTTATGTATATGAGACTACACAAAACACAAATAATAGTGGTTTAATCTCTTATTTTCACTGAGTATGCCTTGGGAAACTTACCATTGGCTTCAGATTTAAGGATATTTGATATCTTTGTCCTTTATTGTTTACATGTCAATACCTGACCTTTTCTGCTGGATCGTTCTCAGTGAGAGAGGCCTATTAAATGCTCGACAATCTTTTGCATGAAACATTTTCTCTTGATGTTGTCTGAAGTGTTCTTTGCCTTCATCTTTTGAAACTTCCACCTTGATAATATCTAGCTAGGGCTTTTCTGCCTGGTTTACATTGACTTCTATATTGTGTATCTTAAATCCTTTTATTTGACTTTTTATATTCTCTTTGTGAATTTCACCTAATGCACCACAGTCTCTCTCAACTCCCCCTCTTTGTGTACCTGCCCATGCAACATTTTGTGGTAATCTTTTTGTATACCATGTAAAAGTTGTCTTTGTATTATTCAAATGTCAATTTCTGTAACAGCTCAGAGTTGAGTGCTGGATGGACTTATTATTTTTATGGATCATCACCTGCTTCAGTATTTTGTAAACATACACTTGCCTCATCTTCTGATTGGTTTAATAAAGACATGGTCAATAGCTGAGGCAAGAGAGAAAATGTAAGACTTCCATGTAGTGATAAGCTCTGGGGGATGAATCAGGCAAGGGGGAGAGTTGCCAGCAGGATACTGAAATGGAAAGAACAGATGCTGGGATTCACTGAGAGGTAGCATGCTATGAGGTAGGGCTTG
Source organism: Grammomys surdaster (assembly GCF_004785775.1). Lineage (NCBI taxonomy): Eukaryota > Metazoa > Chordata > Mammalia > Rodentia > Muridae > Grammomys > Grammomys surdaster. Next base: position 2,281,593 of record NW_021604660.1, read on the forward strand.
CTCATCCACATTCCCAGTACCAGAGTCAGCTCTACTATGTTGCTGAGACAAGGTACAGGGCCTATCTCCCAAGTGCTGAAGGAGGTAAGAGGAAGGAACAGCACTCTGTTCTCATGACCTCTTCAGGGACAGCTCTCCAACTCGCTACAGTTAGGGGAGGGAATATCTCCCTTGCCAAGGACACCACACAGGAAACAAAGAGATGAGACAAACCCTGACACCCTGCCTTGACCCTTACATGGGGCTACGCTTATTGGATCAGGCGAAAAGTGAGCCCATAAGTCTGGTGCCTGGAGCTATCCTGAGATGACCAGCAGTCCTGCACCATGCAGGCCTTAGGGGGCAGACCATGCCGAAGGTGCCCTCTGCCTGGTGCCATAAGGCACGGGTGGGCCCTAGCATTACTGACACTATTCCTGAGATGACTCCAGACACCCAGAGACCTTGTGTACCACTAAGAAAAACAAGTGGTGGGAAATGGAAAGGAAAGTGAAACAGAAAGGTGTGGAAAAATGAAAAGAGGCAGAACTGGAGAATCAAGGGAAGAATAGCCTCCTATGAGCAGCCAGTGATGTCACCTAGGTGTATTGTGTGATTCTGAACTATGCTACAACTGGAGGACACATCTAGAAACACAGAGAGCAGCTGGCTCTCCCACACTCACACCTTCAGGGCCATATCACCCGCAAACCTCACATCCAGGGCCAAATCTACTGCTCTGCTGCCCACACTAGAATACTGAAGTAGGTAAGAGGCAGGGACTACTCCCCTGCACTCATGTCCCCAGGACCAGCTCCGTAGGATGTCCAGGCTAGGGGTGGGGCAAGTTCTGCACAACCCTCCATATAAATATATCTCCAGGCAGCAGACCAAACCAGGGATGCCAGCCTGGTTTTTGGTGATAGCAGATCCCTGATGCCCCAAGGTCCCAGATCTAGATGTGTTCTCTAGTTGTATTATAGCCCAGGACCACATGATAGTCCTAGGTGGCATCGCTGGCTACTCATAAGAGGCTGTTCTTCCCTTGATTCTCCAGTTCTGTCTCTTCATTTTCCCACATCCTTCTGTTTCTCTTTCTTTTTCATTTCCCACCACGTGATTTTCTTAGTGGTGCACAGGGTCTCTAGGTGTCTGGAGTCAAAGTGTCAGTAATGCTATGGCCCACCCGTGCCTTATGTCACCAGACAGAGGGCATCTTCGGCATATTCTGCCCACTAAGGCCTGCATGGTGCAGGACTGCCAGTCATCTCAGGATAGCTCCAGGTGTTGGACCCCATTTCAGCCCTGGTTTGGGCCTTGCAGACAAACCCAAGCCTGGCTCAAATTTTGAGACCTGTCTTAGTCGCTTCTGTACCAGGGTGACTCAACAAGACCCGTTTGGCCCTGCCTCTTCCCCTCTGTTGCTGATGTAGAGCTTTGCCATTGGCCCCGTCAGTCACCCCTTACCCTCTGTTACCCTTCCCTGCCCCCTACGTCATCTCACCCCACCAAAACTTCTCCCTATGCTCTGAGTTTATATAAGTGAGAGACTGATACATTAAAGTTTGAGTTCCTGCTTCGCCAAGTCTCCCGGACCGGTGTGTTTCTTTTGGGACATCAACACTCAGCACCAAGATACCTGGAGGACCGGTACTGCTCTCCTTTCACGGGGACCTGCCCTGCCAGCAAGGAGCCGATATCTAGGCACCAGACTTGTGGGCTCACTCTTTGCCTTATCCTATAAACATAGTCCCATGTAAGGGTCAAGGCAGGGTGTCAGGGTTTGTCTTATCTCTCGCTCATTCCCTGCCCCAGGATCCTGCCTAGGCCTAGAAGACACTGGATTGTTGGTCTTCTTAGGCTAGCTTTCTGTCCTGACCTCTTGGTGCCTGACTGGTGGTTGTCTCAGGCTTGCTTTTTTTCAGGGAGCATTAGGCTACTAATCATTCAGATATTCACAGGTCAGAACACTGAGAACAGATATAGCATTTCTCCTCTCTATTATACATACAATGCCTCTAGGAGAAGGTTAATTTAAATAAAAAAAATCATTCAAACACATTTGCTTTTCAAGGATTCTACCTTTTTGTGTCCTTCTCTGGGTACTATTGAGTTTCACTTGGTCCTCTCAGTGTTATCTCACAAGCCACTGAGGCTCAGCATACATTCTTTGGCTATTTTTTTTTATGTCCCTCACATTGAGTAACCTCAAATTCTTATCCTTATCCTGCCAGTTGAATTTTGTTATTGAGTCTAGCAAAGTGCATGCCTTATTTCAGATACTGTAACTTTAACCATAGAAATTCCGTTTGACTCATTTAAAGGAATTTTTATCATTTTAGTAATGTTCTCTACCTATATTGCACTATTCCACTCTCAAGATTTTCTTGATTTTGAATATTTCATCTCCAAAGCTATTTATTGTTTATATTGATGGTTTTAGAGTATTCATCCAGGGGGCCAAATCATCAGGCTGCTAGCCATCAGTTTCTTCTGACAGTTCCCTTGTGAAGTCCAGATCAGCATGTTTATTATATCTCATTTGTTCTTACAATTGCTATAAATGATTTTAAAAGTAATTATAAATGACAACTCTCTAAGTCAAGCTATTTCTCTCCTTTCACATTTGTCAATAAAATATACTGGAATTTTTATTTTATTAGGATATTTTATTTCATCTCATTGTGCTTTTTCATATATACTAGTTTGTATTTAATATTTCCCCCTAATTAATTTTAGAAAGTCTTTATTACCTATAGCATACAGCCACTGAATCATTTATTTGAAAGCCAGTTGTCACCCATTTTTTGACACTTCTTTCCTTAGATACCATGAATTGTTAACTGTATACATGGTAAGGGACTGCGTGTATGTCATGAGTGTACTGCTTTGAGTATGTCATCAGTGCTTAAATATTTTATAAGTTGGTTTCATCTTTCATTTTCTTCTAGCATTAGAGCTCAACATTACTGATATCTGGGAGAGCAGTATTTCCAGATCACGTTTGGACAATATGTAGCCCTCTATCATAAACTTAATCCTTCCTAATCTCCAGAAATATGTCAAGTGCTCCCAAATCTCTGAGAAATCTAATTTTCAAGGTGTACTTTAATGAATATTGTACTCTTAGGAATAGATCTCTTCTTAGAACTTTAATATGTGACATTATTAGAAGTAGAACACTTACAGATAGCTATCATCACTGAATATTAAGTGATATTGTGCTAGGTTGCAGTTGACTCCTGATTGAAATGTGATTATGAGAATGATTTATGGGACACAGACATACAAAGTGGGAGACAGGCAAAACAGCAGACAATAATTGGAGTGATGCAATCACAAGCTAAGGAATAGTCTAGAGTGTTCAAAATCATAAAGAAGGCTAATGTACTCCTTCACAGAGAGCAAAATCTAAAAGTGGGGCTCTGACTTGGTTCTGGACTTAACTCCAGAATTATTAGTAAATAAATTTTTTTCTGTAAACTACAAAGTTTGTGATATTTTGTTACACAGGTCTTAAGAAATTATAATTGTTTACAAAGTTAGCTATATGGCTTTAAAAATAATTGTGCATAATTATTTTAAAATCCTTGGGTACAGGCCTTTTCATGCCAAGAATTATCCTCAACTGTCAAAAACAAGCAAAACTCCCCTTCAGCCCATCCCATGGTCACAGCCACCAACACCAGAGGCAACATCTATCTAGGAATGGACTCTCAACACAGGCCAGTAAAGCAGGTAGGCAAACTTAACTTTCATTTCTGTCGTCTGGTTCCACATCTTCCATGTTATCCTTAGCTATGTAGTAGACCACCTACAGGGGTTGGTTTTACCTCTTCTCACCCATGTCATGTGCACTCTATACATACTCATACCTGACCTACATTTCCTTACTCCTGTGGACAACCCCACACCCAGCCCCTAGCCTGTTTCATATTCTAGCCTATATCGATTAATTTATGTCAACTCCAAATGCCTACAGATACATTTTAAACAGAATATTCATTGGCCACACTTAGCAAGGAACAAACATACTCCATGAAGGGCAACCCAGAGTCACTCTATTCTCCTAAAATCAGAGATGGGAAGAGAACCAAGAAACAAACAAACAAACAACAAACCAATAACAACAGCAACAATAACAACAACAAAAATTCATTCAACAACACTAGAACAAATATCAACTAGAATTATAATCATCCTAAACCCAGATGTCCATTTACCAACAATAAATCAAAATCAATAAAAGGCACAACAATATGTCTACTCTAGAGCCCAGCAAGCACATAACTCTAAGCGCTGAGAAATACAATATAGTGTACATACAAGACAGCTGTTATGAATGTGATCAATGACCTAAAAGAATAAATGAATAAATCCATTAATAAAATTTATAAAAACACAAATAGTAACATAAACTGAAGAAAAATTTCTAAGACAGGAAAGTAGAAATCGAATCCATAAAGAAAGTCTAAACCAAGAAAAAACTGGAAATTAAAAATTTAGAATCTTGAACAGGAACCTTAGAGGCAAGCCTCACCAACAGAATATAAGAGATGGAAGAGGTAATGTCAAGACCTGAAGACACAATTAAGGAATAGATATCCCAGTCAAAGAAAATGTTAAATCTAAAAAACAGAAAGAAAGAAGCATGGGCACAAATATCCAGAAAATCTAGGACACTACTGTGAAAAGAGCTAATCTAAAAGTAATAGAAATACAACAAATCCAGATCAAAGAAACAGAAAATATTTTCAACAAAATCATAGGAGAAAATTTCCCTAAAGAAGGAAGTGTCTAACAAATCATAAGAAGCATAAAGAATGGCAAATAGGCTGGAGCATAAACAAGTACCTCTTGACACATAATAATTAAAATGCCAAATGCACACAGAATAACAAAAGAAAAAAGCTGCAAAGTGAAAAAGTGAAAATAACATAGAAAGATATTTCTATCAGAATAACACATCACCTTTTAATAGAGATCCTAAGAGCCACAAGATCTTGTTTGTATATTCTAGCACTTCTGAGAGACCATAGATGCTAGCCCAGACTATTATACATAGAAAAACTTACAATAATGATAAATAAGAAGGTAAAATATTCAAAGATAAATGAAATTAAACAGTATCTATGAATCAAGCTCCACAGAAGGCACTAGAAGGAAAACTTTAACCTGAAGAGGTTAACCACACCCAAGGAAACAACAAATTAATTATATCACATCAGCAAATCAGAGGAATGGGGTTACACATCACTAAAGCAAAATAATAGGAAATAAGAAACACTGCTCATTGGTAACTCGCAGCATCAATAGTCTCCACTACTCCATAAAAAGACTAAAACATTGAATTCTAAAACAAGATGCACGCCTTTGCTGCTCCCAAGAAAGGCACCTTATCATCAAGGATAAATATCACTTTAGGATAAAAGATGGGAAAATATATTCCAATTAAATGGATACAATAAAAAAGCTGGTATAGCCATTTTAACAGCTGATAAAAAAGATTTCAAACCTGAACTAATCTAAAAACATAAAGGACACCTCGTATCTACCAAAGCAAAACTTCACTAAGACAATATAGGAATTCTAAATATCTATGTACTAAATACAAGGGCACTCAAGTTCATAAAGTAAACAGTTCTTTAATTAAATTGCGTATTGATCCTTACCAAATGATAGTAGGGGTTCAATACCACAGTAGTCCCTATACACAGACAAGTCATCCAGACAAAAACTAAGGATGCTGGAGCTAAATGTCCTCATAAGCCAAAATGGAACTCAAAGACAATATACTTGAAAACATAGAAAGTCTCAAGACATACAATTATTTTGACATAACCACTTGAATCCTATGTGAACACTACATATCAAAGCTGGGTATCAACAACAGAAACAAGAGAAAGCTTATAAACTCATAGAAACTAAACAACATACTACAAAATAAAAAATGATTCAGGGTAGAAAATAAGGAAAAAGTTTGAAGTGTTGTAGAATTGAATGCAAAGAAAATCACAACATACTCCAACTTATAAAACACAATGAAAGCAGTTCTGATAGTTTCATAGCATTAAATGCCTGAGTGAGAGAGAGAGAGAGAGAGAGAGAGAGAGAGAGAGAGACCTCATAAGCTCATTAGACCTCATAAGCTCATTAGCTCATATTAGGAACGTAAAAGCACACTTGAAATCCCTAGAACAAGAAGAAGAAAACATACACAAACAGAGTAGATACAAAGAAATAATGAAACCCAAGGATGAAATCAATAAAATAACAACAAAGTATAAACACAAAGATACAAGGAAACAGAGTTAGATATTGGAAGAATCTCAGTAAGATTGCCAAATTATCAGTCAAATTAATTGAAAGGTGGAGGGAGATGATCCAAATTTACAATATTAGAAATGGGAGGCAACAAAATAACAGACACTGGAAATCTAGAGGATACTGACTTAGTCTAAAAACTTACACTCAACCAAATAGGAAAATCTAAGAAAAATAGAATTTCCATTTTTGTTTTAGAAAAAAAATGTTTTGATATATACTACCTACGGAAGTTATACCAAGATCAGATAAGAAATTTAAGCAGAAGAAGTGAAAGAGAAGCATTAATTAAAAGTCTACCAACCAAATAAAAGCCCATAGCCAAGTTATTCTACAATAGAATACTACCAGAATTTAAAGAAGAATTAACAGCAATACTCTTCAAATTATTGCAAACAAAGAAACAGAAGGAACATAGTCCATCTGGGTAACTGGTTACAATTATCCAGATACTTAAACCATAAAATGACCCAACAAATAGATAAGTATATTCCAATTTCTCTTATGAACAAAGATGTAAAAATATCCCAATTGAATGCTTACAAAGTAATTCAATATCATAATCATAAAGATCATCTACTATGATTTAATATGCTTCATCCCAGACATTCAGGGATGGCTCTACACATATAAAATCAATAAATGTAACCCACCATATAAACAGACTGAAAGACAAAAGCCACATGACCTAACTCATTAGATACCAAAAAGAACTTTGACAAAATCCAACTACAGTTTACAATAAAAGTCTTGGAGAGTTTAGGTATGCAAAGATATAATTCAACATAATAAAGGCAATTTATGCAAAGTCAACAGCCAACATCAACCTAAATGTAGAAAGTGTCAAAGCATTTCAACTAAAATAGGAACAACACAAAAGTTTTCACTCTCTTCTTACATGATCAATATAGAGCTTGAAGTTTAGATAGATAAAGTAATTCTGAATAATAGAAGAACTTCTGGAGGTATTACCATCCCTGCTTTCAAATTTTGTTGCAGAGTTATGTAATAAAACTTCACAAAATTCAGACACTTTGATCAATGGGAGACAATTAAAGTCCAGAAACAAATCCACACATATATGGACACCTGAATTTTAATTAAGAAGCTAGAAGTACACACTGGGACAAAAAGACAGAATTTTCATCAAATGATGCTGGTTAAATTTGTTGACTGCATGGAGAAGAATGCAAATAGACCCATTCTTATCACCCTGCATGAATTCATATCCAAATAGACCATGAGCCTTAATATAAGGGCAGATTCTCAGAATCTGATAGAAGAGAAGTTATGGACTGGTCTCAAACTCATTGGAACAGAAAAAACTTTCTAAACAGAATACTGTTAGCATAGGCACTAAAATCAACAATTAATGAATGAAACATCATGAAACTAAATCTTTGTATAGCAAAAGACACTATCTTATGTACAAAGTGGCAAGCTACAAAGTTTTAGCTGCTACTCATCCTATATAGGGCTAATATTTAAAATATTCATAGAATTTAAAAACCTAGACAGCAAGAAATCAAATAATTCAATAAAAGATGGGGTACAGATTCTAAATTGATAATTCTTAAAGAAACACAAATGGTTAAAAAGTACTTTAAGAAATATTCATCATTGCTAGTTATCAGGGGAATGTAAATGAAAAGTACTATGACATTTCATCATACAACAGTTAAAATGACCAAAACCAATAAAACAAGTGACAGCTAAGGCTGGTAAGGATTTAGAGTAAGGTAACATTCATCCATTGCTGGTGGAAGTGTGTACACATTTAATCACTGTGGAAGTAAGTGTTGAGAGTTCCTCAGGAAGCTGGGAATATATCTACCTTAAGAGTCAGCTATACTAGTTTTGAGCAGAGTGCTTTACTCTACTACATTAATAGTTGCTCAAAACATATTCATTGCTGCACTATTTTAAAGTAACCAGAAGTTGGAAATAGCCTTGATGGCCATCAGTGGATAAAAAGAAAAAGAAATTGAAGTACATTAACACAATGGGATATCAATGAGCTGTTAAAAATAATGAAATTATCAGGTAAATGGATGGAGCTAGAAAAAATATATTGTATATGAGGTAACCAGATCTAAAAAGATAAATGCTGTTTGTACTTGCTTATATGTGGATGATGGCTGTTAAATCTTTAATGAGCAGGGTACAGTCTATATATTTACAAAGGTTGGGAATAGAGTAAGAAATGAAGGGAGAAGAGTAAATATTCCTGGGAAAGGGAAGTTGTTTAAGTAGGTATTAATGAATGGCAGGCAAATAGATCAAATGCAGAGGAGAGAGAAGACAGGAATGAGAGAAGTCTTATAAGGAGGGATAGCTAAAACTAAGAACTATTAGAGGGATAGTATAGAAACCTAGTACAGTTGAAGCTTGTCAAAACACCTACATATATGAAGGTGATCTTGTTGGGTCAGGCATGGCCTTGGTAGGAACAGAATGACTTGGTTCCTACCCCTGGGACAGGACCAGCAGTCATGGGCCTCCATGGTTGCTGTGGCTATAGGCCTTGTTTGTGTAATAAGGTACATATTTGTGTTAATCCTGCAAGGAATGTCTGCCCTGTTAATATTAATGACTCCATGATAATCAGAGACAGCAGGATTCTGGGAGGGAAATTTGGCTAGTGTCTCGGCAAAATGGTATATGCTGGAACCTTCAGAACATTCCTTAAGAAGATGGAAAAGAACTCTAAAAACGTGGGTTCAAAAATATATAATTTTTCAAAAAATAAGAAATCAATAAAAATTATATGAGCATCTTCATGAATCTAAAGAAACAAAAGTGTTGTAGAAAATTTTAATCCAGAACCAAAGATTCTACCATGCTTTTGACCATTTAGTTCCTGGATAAAAGAAACACACAACCTTTATATTGACAATAAGCCTTAAACAGCACAAGAGCTAGGCAGATATCTACCCACTGTGCTATTAGAATCTATTTTTCTATCAATAACCCCGAGTTATTACTTACTATATTTCATCTGAGCTGCTCTTAACTCCAGTTGGCTAGCACTCAGGACCATGCTCTCTCGAACTCACCTAACCCATGGCACTTTTCCATTCACCATCTTATCATAGTTCCTCTCCAGCCTCAATGCCTGGGAAACCTAAACTCCACCTACAACTCTTCTGCCTAGCTGTTGGCTGCTGACATCTCTATTTACCAATCAGAAGTAACTTGGAGTCAGAGTTACTTGGGCCTATGTGCAGGCTCCATATCTTAAGGGCTCTCACTTTACAAGACCAAATCCCAACACAAAATCAGCTGTGCTATGAGCCAACTTGTCACAAAAAAAACTAAAGAAAGATATAAAAGGATTTATGGAGTGGTGATCCTATTCCCACCCAGTTAAGACTTTTGAATTATATTCCTTAGTTAAGGGTCAGCCTGTAACAAAGCAAGGTTAGGCACAGGTGTTATAAAAATGGTAATTTCAGGACTGGGTCCCACCCAGCTACCTTATTGTCTGGGCTCAACAGAGCCAGGCAGACCTCTGAATTCTGCAATGTTAAAAGAAAATATGTGCTGCTGTCTCCTAAAACTTAAGAGACTGGAGTCACAGGATGCTGATTCATATGATTATCAAAAGGGAAACTAGAATAAATGACTGGCTTGAGATGTAAAATAGTAGACTGGACTCCAGAGAGAACAGAACTTAGAGAAACCATTCTAGAAAGTTGTGTCCAGCAGAGCATAGACCACCAGCTTGTGTGGGACTGCGAAAGGATATCCTGGGTCATGGTTGAGCAGGTGCCTAGAGCCCCGAGACTCTTCAGACTCTGCGTGGGATTCTGCATGAGAACCGGCAGGAGTTTGGCACCCCCAGAATCCAGGATCCTGAAAAGCAGTCACAGTCTCCATAGAATTACATTGTTCAGTCACATAGGCCAGGCTATAGGCCTCAGGCCCTAGGGATTTACATACTAATGAAGGCCATAGGGCAGAGCAAATTAAGCATGCCTCCCCCAGATCCTCCCCCAATCCTCCCCCTTTCTCCCTCCCTATATAGCTCAGGACTGCCCTGATTTTTGGGGGGGTATGCCTAGATCCATCGATTATCTGCCATGACAATAAACCTTTTTGGAACCAAGGACTTCCTCGTGTTATTGGGGCCTGCCGCCACCTAGGCCTCCAGGCCGTTGGAACTATAGGATTCCTCCCAAATGTGTGGTGGCCTCTAAATTTTCACCACAAGCTTGGACCTACGATTTGACTTCAAGGGGCTTGTTTTTGTTACTCCCAGATACTCCTTCTCTCAGAACCCCTCTCCAAGTCAAGGCTGGTCCTTAGCAGTGAGCTAAATGAAATAATCAAATAACAGGGGAGCCAGAACACAAAATAGATCTCTTTCATCATCAAATGAAAGTTATGGTGCTTGGAATGTATTAAACCTAAAGAAGTTGTTAGTTAAAATGGCCCATGAAAACCTCTAAACAATCCAGGATACTGTCAAGGCTTATCTTTGTAAACTGATGGTAAGCTCCCAATTCTGAAGACAACACCTACACATCTCATTGAATATAGAAAAATCAAGCTTGTGCCTACTTACAGCTGTCACGCCTACTGACTAGTGTTTATGATACCAGAAGGTACTCTATATACTACCAAAGAAGAAAGCTAATTGCCAACTCAACTACAAACTATTTAATTTACAATGTACTAGTGGCATAAAGCTTGTAGAATTAACTAACCAACAGCTGGTTGAATACAAGGCACACTGCATGAGATGGAACCCAACCCTGACATTATTAGGGTTGCCAAGAACCTGAGACTTGATAGGCCAGGAACCTAGAGGGAAACCAAATTCTTCTATTCTGCTAAAATGTAGTGATAAAATGATTCTGAAAAACATTCTGCTAGGCTCATAGATCAGTGTCCTGCTCAGTCATCACTGAGATGCTTCCTTTAACTAAGATGGGAACTAATTCAGAGACCTAGAACAAGCCATATGCATAGAGTGTGAGATCTGGAATAGTATGTCCTAAATGGGATATTTGCCTCAGGACTCAGGCCACCCTGCAAAAGAGGAGGCAGAAAGATAGGTAAGAGCCTGAGGTCATGGAGCACACCAAAGATACAAGGCCTTCCAAACACAGTGTGACTAACACACATATGAACTCTCATAGACTCTAGGACCATGCAGAGGACCTACATAGATCAAGGTCAGATGAAATACCAGCGCTAAAAAGGTAGGTAGATACCAGCTTCCATTCCTAACTCAGAAGTTATTTGAAATAATAACTATTTGCAAATGAAAACAGTTTTGTCTAATGGAAACTCCCTAGGAATAAAAACTGCTCTTAAGGCCAAACACCATGTGCAGCAGAAGATGACCAACACAAGACAAATGAAATGGCATTTTTGAAGCTACTTTGTCTCATAATACTTTGTCAGGGCTGTGAGTTGTTTGTTTTTTTGTTTTCCTTACAGGTCCCTTGCTTATATTATGTTTTTTTTTTGTTTTGTGTTTTTATAGGATTTCTGTATGTTCAAATTTCTCTGCATCTATTTAGTGTCTTGTGCTTTATTTTATTCTTCCTTTTTTGCTTGTTGCTTTGTCTTATTCTAATTTGTTTTTACTATTATCATTATTTATCATTATTATTATTATTTCTTGCTATTGATGCTTGCTTATATTGAAATGAGAGTGAGAAAAGAAGAGGGTGTGGATTTGGATGGGTGGTAAAATGGTGAGGAGCTGGGAGTAGTTGAGGGAGTAGAAACCATAATCAGAAGATATTGTATGAAAATATATATTTTCAATAAAAAAGAAAAATGCAATACAACAACAAAAATGAAACAAACTACTACTTTGAAAACAAGCTTTTTCCAGTGAGTAAAGAGACATAGAAAATGAAAACATTTCAATGTGGCTCTCTGAAGATCTCTGTATCTGACCTATCTTCACTGTCAGCTGCAGTGCTGCCAATTTTCAAGTGATTGTTCATCAGCCAGGTTCTTTATGAGGCTATTGTCGAACTACAGGAAAGAGGAGTTTGTGTCATCCTCATTGCAGTAAATGTCATGGCACCTACTGTTTTTGCCAAGGTTTGACTGTTTTGTTTTATTATTTTATTTTATTTTACTTTATAGGGGAAAGTTTAAAAGCATTTTTCACATGCTCAATTTTCTTTAAAAACGGATGATGACCAATTTTTTGTCACTGTTCTTCTTTTTATGCAGGGAGATTTTCAGACTTTTCTTCACAATCACATATATCCCTTTTGATCGTCCTAAGTTCTAGGTCTATCTATGGGAGAAAGAGGGGGAGAGGGAGGGAGAAGGAGAGGGAAAAGGGAAGAAGAGAGAGAGAGAGAGAGGTCTATCTCTCAATAGCACCATCATACTAGGAATTCAAGAAAAGGACTAATTCTTTGACTAAACTCAGTGGCCTCAGAACAGAATAACTTTTCTTAAAATAAACCAGTTACAAACCAAGACTTCAGCAAACAAAGACATTTCATATACAAACTGTACTTTCTTCTGTAAGGGTTCATGATTTGCTGAGGAATGGTAGGCCAGACTCAAATAATATGGAAAAGCAAAGTAATTTTATTCTGCTGAAATCCTGCATGTGGGGGGTCTACCATCTTGGTAAATTGAGCTCACAGGCCAATTTAAAGCACATTAGGAGACTTCCAATGAGGGGTAGGTGACTTTTATCTTAATTGGTTGACTTGATCTCTAGAGGTATGGGGGTGTTTTGGATTGGCTAGGACTCTGGGGACTTTCCAGAATTATTACTGGCAGGTTTAGAGCTGGAAACCTTTGCTGGAGAAGCCTGGAAACTGTTGCTGACTCATTGCCCTTGCCTCAGGCCAGGTGGTGGGCAGCTTCTTATGGTGAGACAGTTTCTGACTGGCTGCCTGAGGCCTGGGATTTTTCCAGTAGCCAACTTTCCTAGGTCTGGAAAACAGAGATCTAGGCCTAGTCTCTTGAACTCCCAGTTTGTAGCCTGTCATGGCGTCAACCTGTCTCAGTCCTCTCACTTCCAGCATAGGTATTCTTGATACCTACACTGGATGATAATGTCAATTCACCCTTATTATTATCAACATATTGTATTTTCAATGATGACTAATTTTGCTTAGTTTTAAAATTTTGAATCACCTGATCATTGGGTATAGTCAACAGACAGAAACTGGGCAAGTGAAGTGAGATGTATTAATACGAGTGAAATTTATGCTAGAAAAGAAAATAAGCTAGACATGGGGACACACTTAAAGCCCAGCATTCGTGAGGCAGAAGGAGATGGATATTTCTGATACTGAGGCCAACTTGGTCTATATGAGGCCATCCTTGTTTACACGCTAAGTTCCAGACCACTCAGCAAATCATAATAATACTTTGTCTCCAAAGATAGTTTTCTGAAAAAAAGAAAATAATTGTAAAACCACTTCTGAATTTATTAAACAAATGTTTACAGGTAGCTCTTCTGAAAACAATTCAATAGCTGTTAATACACGAATGAAGCAATTCTTCAAGAACACAATTTTAGTGAAAATGGAATACAGAAAACACAATAAAATTAAAGTTTCATTTAAAACTAAATTTTTATTTATTATTTGAGACATTGTATATGTATATAGTATCTTTTTGTCTTGTCTTTCTTCAATCTCTTCTAATTCTTCCCTTTCCAAGTACATGCCCCTTAAAAAAGTAAAAACATAACCAAAGGAGGCCAGTTTGTGCATATGAATGTATGGTCATTTATTTGAGCATGAACAACCTGTCAATGACATACCTCTAATAAAAACTAACTCTCTCTCAGCAGCCACCAAGACTAAGAGCTTTTCTGATAAGTGTGAAGGCTATCACTCTGCACAAAACTCAAGGAAACCTAATCAACATTAGCACAGAGTTGACCAATGAGTCTGATAGAGAACATAAGGAATTTGCTTGAACTCGACACTGAGGGAAAGACTTTCCTGACATATCTATTCTTCAAGTAGAGATATCAATAGATAACTGTGGTGGTTGTAAAGTCTTCAATTCATTTAGTTTTTTTTCTATGTAAACAATTAGCTAACTTATTTAACTTTAACTTATTTTAAAATTTCAGTACAAACTTTCACGTATTTTTAAATGACATTATCATTACTTTCCTTGTATCTTTGACTCTTTTCAATAGTTTATTTTTTATTCACTTTATATTCTGTTCACACCCCCTCCCTCCTCTCCTTTCAATTCTGCCCTTACAAATATTTTCCCTTGTTACCTTCATTCCTTTTCCTCAGAGCTGGGGAAGATCACCTTGGGCACCATTGTACCCTGGGACATCTAGTTCTGACAGAACTAGGTACATTTTCTTCCTCTGAGGCCTTGCCCTGTTCAGGTAGGGGAAGGGTAGGCAACAGAGTTGGAACAACCCCTGGTCCCATTGTTAGAGGACCAATGTGAAAACCAAGCTACACATCTGATCTGCTACAAATGTGTAGGGGCCTAGGTCTAGCCTCTGCATGCTCTGTGAGGTTTCAGTTGCCATGAGTTGACTCTGAAGATCTTCTTGTAATTCCCTTGACTGGTATGGCTCCCTCAACTCTACCCTCCTGTCTTCAACAAGGCTCACAGAGCTCTGCCTGATGATTGGCTATGGGTTTCTGCATCTGTTTCCATCATCTGTTCAGTGAAACCTCTCAGGAGACAGTTATGCTAGACTCCTGTCTGCAAGCATAGCATAATATCAATAATAGTGCCAGGAGTTGACTCTCTCACATGGGATGAGTCTTAAGATGGGAATGTCATTGGTTGCCTGTTCCCTCAGTCTCCATCTTTTTAAAAATTAATTACTATATTTATTTACATCTCAAATGTTGCCCTTCCAGGTCCTGGCTCACAGAGGTCTTTCCCCATCACCCATTTCCTTCCCCTCTGAGAGGAAAACCCCCATAGTCATCTCCCTTCCCTCAGGTACCATGTCTCCATAGGATTACACACATCCTCTCCCACTGAGGCCATATAGGGCAGGCATCTGCTACATATGTGCCCAGGGAATCAAACCAGCCCTTGTATGCTCTTTGGTTCCTGTATCAGTTTGTGGGATCTCCCAGGGGTCCAAGTTAGTTGATACTGTTGGTTTGCCTATGGGGTTCCCATCCCCTTCAGTTCTTTCAATCTTTCCCCTAATGTTCCCATTGGGGTCCCCAACCTCAGTCCAATGCTTAGCTGTGAATATTTGTATCTATCTCAGTCATCTGCTGGTAGAGCCTGTCAGAGGACAGACATGCTATGCTCCTGTCTGCAAGCACATCATAACATCAGTAATAGTATCAGATTTTGATATCTGCCTATCTGATGGATCCCAAGTTGGCTGTTCACTGGAAGGCCATTTTTTAGTCTCTGCTCCATTTTTGTCCCTAAATTCCTTTTAGACAGGAACAATTTAGGATGAAAAATTTTGAAAATGGGTTAGTGTCCCCTTGCCACCACTGAGGGCCCTGTCTAACTACTGGAGGTGGTCTCCTCAGGTTCCATATTCCCACTGTTGGGCATTTTGGCTAACTTTACACACACTGAATCCTGGAAACCTCTCTCATTCCAGGTCTCTGGAATTTTATAGAGGTTGCCCCTATCTCCCACCTCCTGCAGCTGCATATTTCTATTAACTCTTCTGGCCCTCTGAGCTTCTCCTCTGTCTCCTACCATATCTGATCCTGCCTCCCTTTTCTTTTTCCCCTCCCCTCTCCCACCCAGGTACTTCCCTCCCTATACTTTCCATAATCATTTTGTTCTACCTTTTAACTGAGATTGAAGCATCCTCACTTGAGCCTTCCTTCTTTCTTAACTTTTTAGGGTCTGTGGGGTGTAACATGGATATTCTGTACTTTTTAGCTAATATCCACTTATCAGTGAATACATACCATTGATACCACTCATGTCCTTTTGGGACAGCATTACCTCACTCAGGATGATATTCTCAAATCCCATCATTCCTTGCAAAATTCATAATGTCTTTGTTTTGAATATCTGAATAGTATTCCATTTTATAGATATACCACATTTTCTTTATCCATTCTTCAGTTGAGGGACATCTAGATTGTCTCCAGTTTCTTGATGTTACATATAAAGCTGGTATGAACATAGCTAAGCAAGTGTCTTTGTAAGATGAGAGCATGTTTTCAGAAAACATTTATGATTCAGTATTTATTGTGTTATAATTTGTACTTTATATCTATTGGTTAAATTGAATCAACTGTGCCTTTTAAAAAAATAAAACAATTTGCTACTCTTCCTCTAATTTTATTTTCCTTATCTTCCATTCATGATTTCCAACAAAATATTTATAATTTACTTACTGATCATATGTTTTAATTATTCAATCTAGTTCTAGGGGAAATTAATAAAATTGAGGTCATTTTATATGAAGGTATTTGTATATTATAGGCACCTTTCCTTGTTGGGAGTTCTGGGAATTCAGTTCAATAGTGTGTTGGAAAATTCTCATTACTCTTCTCGGCAATTATTTCTGGTGATTCTTCGTATTTGCTGACTTAATTTTTTTATTGTTTTCATTGAGTTTATTACTTTGGCTTCTTGATAGGAGGTAAGAGGAATAGGCAAGAACTCAAGAAATAGATTTTACAAAGATTAAAGGAGTCCAACATTTATTTCTACTTCCAGTAATGTGCTGCTCTTTGTAAGAATGCTAATTAAAAAATCTGTATCATAGTGCCAGACAGTGAAATGAATGCACTAGCATGCATATTCATGATTGTATTGAGATGAAAAGTTATAAAACACTCAACTTTTTTCAAGTAACTTTCTGAAAGTTGTATGAAAAATTCTAGCAGTTCATGTTTGTTTGTTCAAAAGGTTCTGTAAAGTAGCTTGTTAATTCTCAGCAATTTTAGATTTTTGTCAACATTTTAAAAATTGAATTTCTTCTTAAGTTCAATTATGAAGTTTACAATTTTCAGAAATAAAATATAAAAGATATAATTAAATTTCCTATTAATGTAGACTTCTCTCTTAAAACAATTGAATCAGCAAGACTACTACCTTGGAGATTGGAGGTTAGGAAATTAACTTTGTCAATGGATGGCATTTTGCACAAACATGAGGACCTGAGTTTGATCTTCAGAATCCACAGAAAAATGTCAGCCATGGTAGTTCATTGCTGTATTCTCAGAACTAGAGAAAGAGAATCATAAATTTCTGGGCTTGCTAGCCAGCAGCCTATCCTACCTACAAAATATCAGCTCAAGGGACTCAACATGGCCATCTATGGTTGGGGTGGAACAAACTCAAGGTTTTCTCTGTCTTCTACAGGTATATGCACACACACACACACACACACACACACACACCAAAAAAAAAAAAACACCCTTCATGTCAGCTTGCAAAGCTAGGCTTTTACATGTGTAGTTTCCATATGGATAGAGAGACAGTTACTAGTTAAGTGTTCTTACTGCTCTTGCAGAGAATCTGGGTTCAGTTTTCAGTTTGCATCACGTTTTTATAAATGCCTTTTATTTCAGCTCCAATGATTCTAATACCCTGTTCTTGCATTGAATGAATGGGTAGTGTAACTAGACCTTCATTTACCTTCTTAGGAGTATGATTTACATACTGACATACTGTCAATAACCTGCCCTTGTCAACAAGTAACCAAAATATTGTGTGTGTATGTGTGTGTGTGTGTGCACTGATGCACATATGGGTGGACACACACACATACACACATGTGTAGACTTAAACACATAGTAAGGATTGAACACATGACCTCACTTATGGTGAGAGAAATATTCAACCACTAAGTCACATCTCTTGCTCTAGAAATAGTCTGTTTAATGAGTGCGTTACATGCAATATGGCACAGTGGTGCTTGTAGTAAAAAGAATTCATCTAAATAGGGATCCAGCCAAGGGAGAATTCATTGAAATTCCCTAAAATAGAACATCAGACAAGATATCAGGAAGAGACATACTGCTAAGAAAGCGTGGAAGTTTTATTAGATCAGATAAGGAGAGAGTTGGTCTTATCATTGTGAGACTCCTATCTGTTCTGATATCTAACAGGACAGTAATACATTTTAAACCATGTTCTTTTTCTAGTGGCATACCAGTCAGGAGAAGCAACATGAGCCAAAATCTTAGGCTTCAAATGTCCATGTCAAAACACTGGGACATCACATGGTTGTGGCTGAATTGGTGGAAGGACTTAAGTCTCAGAAGATTTATCAGGATATGGCATTAACATGGCATAAAATGAAAGCAAAGACTACATAGGTTTCAGGAGTTGAATTACAAGAGAAATTATAGGGAAAAGAGGGCCCATGTCATAGGAGAGGAAGCTAGGAGCTCCAGAGTGAGACAGCAGTCAGAAGAGGATACACCCTGGAAGTAGGCTGGAGGCAAGGAGGCCGTGAGAGTAGGTATTAAACTATACTACCAACACAAAAAGTCATCCTAGAGGGCAGCAGACCTCCCATTTGCTGCAAGGAATCATATACAAACTCTCTAATCTGAGTATGTCCAGATAATCGAGACTTTCTGACTCTTTAAAGGAAAATCAAGTTTTACTTTGAAGCCAAGTTTAGTGCTGGGGCCAAGGTGCCCCATTGGTCAGGCCAGACTGACTGGAAGTGGGGAGACTCAGGCTTACAACCAGCTAGAGATGGAAAAATGAGAGTAAGGGAAGACTCTCTGCTGTGGTGAAGGGAAATTTAGATACCCTGCAGGACACTCATTTCAAGTAATTTGGTTCGTGGTGGACAGTAGGAGAGTACATACACTCTGCTTCCTTTTATGCAGAAGAGTGGACATATTAGAAAAAAGAAACTGTAGGCAGCTGATGCAAACCTTGGAAATCAGAAATGCTGGTCAGGACTGGACTGAAGTGGCAGAAAGCCATATCCATTGCTCAAACTTGTCTACCCTTCTCACTCTGAGAAGCAGCAGACACAAACATTAGAATTGAATAAAGGGGAGTTAGTACATGAGAAAGTTCTCAGAATCCATGCAAGTTTAAACTGTATGAACTGCCAACAACTGTTTCCATCTACATGCTGAAATAGAAGGTTTTCTTCACTTTGAAGGAGGAAAGGTTGTCCCTCACCCTCAGGGTCTCCATCCATCCCCTTTCTTCATTACTTCTGTGTTCCACAGAAAAGTCAACTGAGACAAGTACATGCAGCACAGAACGGAAAGTTAGTCTTTTCATGAGAGCTGAAAGTAATTTCTCAGCTTGTACACTGTCGGGTATCAGCAGATTGGGAATCACTGACCAGAAGCTTTCCTTTGTATATCAACTTAGTCAGTGACCCTCAAAAGTACCCAGACAGAAACTACAGCTCTGAAAGTAAATGGCCAAGGAAAGTACAAAGGAAATTTGACCCACACAGGCCACCAAAATGCCATGTGAAAAAGCCCAAGGAATATCAATGATGTATGGTGAAAGACATAAATCAGACAAAGCAAGAGTTTATTAAAATACATCACAAATGTTCAAGATCCTAGAAAGTAGTTTCTGTTCTGAAAGGGATTGAAGTTATTTAGTAGCAGTTAATCCTTAAAATACTTGGTCTTTCTATTTGTGATATTTCTGTGCTGGCCTGTATCTAAGGGAAAGGGCATACCACCTAGTCTTTGTGTAAAGCAGTGTAAGTGTCCAGGGCTAAGGCTATAGTTATCTATGTGATAGATACATCAAGGGTTCATTGTCACATGGTTGTGTGTTGAGCATCACTGTGTAGTCTTGCTTAGGCCTTTTGTTTCTTCAATAGCTATGTAATACAAAGGAAAACACAATGATCATTTTGTCTTCTGTTTTGTATGATATAATTGAAACTTGGCTTATTTTGTATGATATAGATGAAACATAGCACAACATAAAACCATATTTTTTCTCAAAACTTTCTAGTGCTTTATACTATTGACAAAATTGGGATTTTGTTTTAAGTCAAGCTGAAATAGGGCTGACCTCTGATATTTTTGTTACACAGAGTACAACATTATTGATGCCCTGAACACTTCTAAATTCTAATAGCAGTATATTTAACGTGAAAGACAATTAGATAACATAATTAAATAGTATACATAGTTTTCACCAATTTGTTATCTTAATTACAGTCATTTTTTTCCTATTGTCTCAGAGGTTAATAAAAAAACACTCTTCATTTAAGCAAAGCTTGGCAACAAATGTAGGTATTGCTTCAGTATATCAGAGCTATAGCTTATTGATTTCTCTGGCAAGAAAAGGAATTTTAATATGTTTTACTAAAAAAAAGCACATTATGCAAATTAAGTTATAATGAAATATTTATTTTAATTGTAAAGTGTTATATATCATACAATATTGGAAAGTTATTTTAGGTTAAATGATATACTCTAAGATATTAGAGTATATCATTTATTAATACTGTATTAATCCAATTTTTTCCACAAAATAGAAAGAATAAATGCCTATTAAAATCTGTTAATGTAACATATGTAATGCTTATACTTAGAAAATTTGCTACTTTAAGCATATGTATTAGAGTAGATAAATAAATGGATAATTTTTCCAATTTTGATAGTTTTAAAAATTATCTTTGTGAATACAGAAAATGGTCCAGTTTGTGTTTATATAAAAATGTACTATGTTTTGTTTACAAAGGATAGAACAAAAATGAAGCAAACCATGGTTTGATTTTATGTGTTTAGTATTTACACACTGGAGAGAAATATTAGGTTTCTCTAACCTTATATTTTCTTGATGAAATTTTTATACATGTAAGAAACTGCATAGAGCTTATTTATTTAAGAACTTTCAAATTCTGCTTGTATCATAAAATGCTTAAATCTACCTACATCTTAAAGGCATCAGAGGGAATTGTTCCATGAAGTCAGTGGTAACCACATTTGTAACTTAAATATTCCAGTACGTAATAATTAATGATTCAGTTTAAGAGGTAATTTTCCTTACTAAAATTCCTTTAAGATATGAGTTCCTTTAATTGTATTATAGACATTGATCCTCTAGATTTTTCTCAAATATTAGGGTCAGTAGAATGGACGTCATACCTATGAAATTATTGGGGTTTTGTTCTTATGAATCTTTATGTGGTATTTTATATAAGGAAGAGCTAGATGAATCTATTAGCATAAATTGGCTGTATGTAGCTAACTTGTCATAATCCCTACAGTTAAAACATTGCTGAAAATCGTTATTTAGGCTAAGACAAATTTTGACTGTTTTTGGAGACAAGGTTTCTCTGTGTAGCTCTGGTTGTCCTGAAACTTACTCTGTAGAGCAGGCCTGCCTTAAAATCAGAGATTCACTTCCCTCTACCCCCTGAGTGCAAGGATTAAAGACATGTGCCCCCACTGCCTAGCCCAAATTCAGTCTTTTAAGTTATTGAAGAAGAAAATAATTGCTCACTGTTTATACTTTGAACAAATATATAATGTTAATTTTGAATAATTATTTATGCATTTCTCCTAAGTACAACAGGCACTGACATAAATACTATATTTTAACAATAAATCATTTAAGTTCTAGAAAAATCTTTTAAAATATTACAAAAGTGATTTAATGTTTCTTCATATTGAGCTCATTTTACTAATATGTCTTTATTTGTAGTAATATCCGAATAGAGCACCTTTCACTCTTTACTGTCAAAATGATTATTTAGCTTATTGCACATCTAGCACAAATTTTCCATTTTTACCTATGAATAATATGAAAGTGCAAAACTTCATAGTTACATAATGTTAAAGGTTTATCATGCATATATGATAGCAGGTTCAATAATGGTTGCCTATATAACAGACGTAAAACAGGTTTTCAGATGGTATTATATGGCTGACTATTGCCCCATTTACACAATGGACCCTGGGTTCTTTCACTTCTTAATTGAGGCTCCTTGCAGGCACAATCCATGAAACTGTTCTCTTAGTTGTTAGTCATAAGATCACAGAGGAAAAGAGGCAAATGCTACTTACTAATCATTTTAATCATTTACAAGTGTGAAAAAAGCTACATATTGCAGGGCTATAGCTTGCAGGTGGGTCCTGTTGGCCTGAGTTGTAGATCCTATGTGTCTGACGCCCCAGGGGGCTGGAACCGCAGCTTGGGGAGCCGAAGCACAGGAATTTGACTGAGTTCATGCCACATGGCACCGGGTGGATGCTGGGCTACGAGAAGTCAAGGGGCTCCACCCGTGTGTGGAGAAGTCTTGGCCTGAAGTCCCCCTGGGGCAGAGCTCCTGGGTTAGGGTTCTCAGGGCCAAAGCAGCTGACCAGGAGACCGATGGTCTCTGTCCTTGGGCTCCCAGGTGGTGCTGGGAACCATGGAAGAACTGAGATGTGGGGTCATACAGGATGGACGGGCCCACAGCTTAGAGGGGCGAGGGAGAGAAGCTCTGGTGGTGCCCTGCGAAGTAGAGACTCCTGGCAACTTGCTTGGCTGGATCAAGGCTGGCTTGGTTAGCTTGCTTGAGTTGGCAGGCCTCCATGGCAGGAACTCAGAGAAGTTCTCCAGGCAAGAGATTAGATGGTGGTGGCTCGGTAGTCGAAGGCCCCCTCCACGGTCCTCCACATCAGGCCCCAAAGACACTAGGAAGTTCATGGTTTTAAAAGGTTTATTGTCATGGCAGAAAGTGGATGTATGTTGTGCCCCATGTCCTCAGGGCAGCCTGAGGTTAAATGGCATTTGTAATTAGGAGGGTCTGGGAGGAATGATTAATTGGCTATACTCTCTTGCTTTTAGGTACCTCATTAATGTGGAGATCTCTTGAGGCTCTGCAGCCTGTAGTCACGCCCTCTACCTGTGGAAGGGCTGGAAGGGGCATTGCCCTACATGACTGAAAGGTGCAGGCCAATGGAGGTCTTCTGCCTCCTGACAGGAGCTTGGAGTCTGGGAGCATGGTGAAATGCATGTTGTCCCTTACAGGGATACCTGTTGGGTCTCCAGCCATCTCTAGCCAGTGCTCAACCAGAAACCAAGCTATCCTTTCATGGTCCCACAATATATTATTCATATGAAGATATTTAGCTATTATAATGAAGTGTCCATGACTATACTATGTCAACTGAAGAAGCATATACAGGTATCAGTATATTGAAATTCACATAGCTTGACAGCTTGGGGGCAGAGGGGCTTGATGGATAAATTTTCTTGCCATAAAAGTTGATAATCTGACTTCAGCATCTCCAGAAATCATCTAAAAAGATTCAGTAAAAGAAGCTTCTATAATCCCAGTCTGATTCTATGCAAGGATGATAGAAGTAGGAGAAAACAGTTGCCAGGATGAAAATACTTTTTCTAAAATGAGAAGGAACAGTGAGAATTAACAACCAAGGTTGTCTTCTTACCTTCATATAAAAACTATGACATACATGTGCATCAACTTCCCCATATACAAGCATGCACACACACACACACACACACACCCCATATGTGTGTATAAAGTAAATAAACAACTAAAAATAAGCTGCTTGTATTATGTTTACTAATTTCATTCAAGATTTATCAGTAACTTTTACTCTTGTCAGGCAAGCTATTACAGCACTATAGAGTTCACTTTGAGCATGCAGGACAACCAAGCTGTGGAGAAAATGATGAAACAAGCTTTTCTTGGCTATTAGATCACATGAGTAACAAAAATAGGAGATAGTCAACACAGACTATGGACTGTGATTTGTGGGAAAGTGTGGTTAAGTGTGTATTAAGTGCAAAGTAAAGTACAGTGCTGGAATGCTGGAACTCTTGTTTTTTTTCTTTTTCTTTCTTTTACTATAACCTGATTAAGGGGTCTGTCCATCCTCCTCCTGTTTCCTATACCCCTAACTTCCTCTCCAGATCCACCCTTTTCTTTCTTATTCAAACAAGCAAGCAGAGCTGGAGACATGGCTCAGCAATTAAGAACAGTGACTGCTCTTCCAGAGATCATGAGTTCAATTCCCAACAACCACATGGTGCCTCACAATTATCTGTAATAAGATTTGATGCCTTCTTCTGGTGTGTCTGGAGAGAGCTACAGTGTACTTCCATACATAATTTTTTAAAAACAAAACTCTTTATAAAGAGAACAAATAAGCTTCCAAAGGACATTAATATAATATACTAATATAACTAGATAGAATTTAAACAAAACATTAGAATAGGACAAAACAAACAAACACAAAGAAAAAAACACAAGAAAAGGCACAAGAAACAGATTTTCCTCAAGAATCCTATAAATACACAAATCTGAAGCCATAATATATACGAAAAAGAACGTGCAGAGGAGAGAGGAAAGACGAGAGAGAGAGAAAGAGAGAGAGAGAGAGAGAGAGAGAGAGAGAGAGAGAGGAGAGAGAGAGAATAAAACAAAATCCCTGACACAGCATTATGACACTTGAAACCTACAAAGATGCTATTGAGTTTGTTTTGTTTTCTATTGGCCATCTACTCTAGGCCTATGGCCTAACTTTAAACAGTTTGTTTCCTAAGTGACTCCTTTGAAAAAAACTAAATTTTTATTTGCAAGTGGTTATCAATTGGAGATAGCTTCTGGGATGGGGGAGAGGTATCCCCATTTTTCCTTTCAATTCTAGGAACCTCAACTGGTATAGACCCATGCAGTCTCTGAGCATGCTACCCCTGTCTCTATGAGTTCATATATGTGTTGTTTGTGTTGCTCTGGGTCTCTATTTGTTTTTCCATCTACTAAAGGAAGAAGCATTTTTGATGATGGCTAATCAAGACACTGATCTACAAGTATAGCAAAATATCATTAAAACTCAAAACTCAGGCTGGTGAGCATGTGGGATAAGAGCAATGGCCAAGTTATGCAGCATCTATGGTGTGGTGGTTCCTCAAGAAGATGAGACTCAAGATCCAGCTAAATGATTCTTGGACATATACTAAAGGATGGTTCATTTCACAACAGAGATACATGCTCAACTATGTCGAAACTTCATAGGTAAATGAAGAGAACTAGATAAATATCACCCTGAGTGGGTTAACATAAACTCAGAAAGGCAAGTACAGTATGTGTTTGCTTATATATGGATATTAGCTGTGAAGTCAGTGATAACCAAGCTACAATCTGTAGAATAACAGAGGTGTAAAGAACTAGAGGGAACAGACAGATCGCCATTAAAAGAGAAATTAAATAGATATTTATGGATAGTGGGGTCAGCATTGGAACAGGATGATCACATAAAGGGGGAAGAGAAGGCGGGAAGGAAGGAGGGAATATCAGGAGAGACATCTAAAATTAGGAATCATTTGAGGAGTTCCATTACATTATAGAAACCTAATACAGTTGAATCTTCCCCAAATATATACATATATGAAGATATAAATGAAATCACCAAATAATGAAGTAACAGCACCACCTGGATGTCACCAGATGAAGTTTCCAGTCATGGAAATGGGTTGCATTTAATTGAACTGTTGGTTAATGGGGTTCCATAGAACCCACCGAACAACCTAGGCCATTGGCAAGGCTATAGGTTCTTTTCCATAAACATGGCAAGGCCCTATTGCTGGAGAAAACTCCTAAACAATTTACTGAACATGAAGAAAGTCAAGTGATGCCTTAATAGAGCCTTCACTATTATGTTCTAGTATCTTTGATACAGGTAGGTATACTGCCAACTACCAATAGAGAAACGTATACGCCAACTCAATTGAGTTATAAATACTGTCCTGTCTTCAAGATCTGCTAGTGGCACAAAGCTTGTAGGAGTAACCAGCCAATATCTGATTTGACTTAAGGCCCATTCCAATAGATGGAACACACTCTGCCTGGGTGACCAAGAACCTGAGACTAAATAGGTGTAGGGTTAAACCAAATAATAACTCCCTTCAAAAACAGAAAAAAAAAAAGCAATAAAATCTTTCGTAATGGCATCCATTTCTAAAGACAGACTCCATACCATATACTACTTTTTTACTTTAATGTCATCTTAAGGAGACTAACAAAGTAAACTAACTAGGTAAAACTAATTGGCTTTCAGAAGAAAAAAAAATATATGAATATTTATATAGCATTATACAATTGTTTCTTGTATAGGCCACAACAGTGGAAACCATCAAAGGAAAAATTGCACAAATTAACCATGAAAAAAAAATGTAAACTTCCAATATTTTAAAGATATCAGTATTAAATCACAGGTTGAGACATGAGAGAACTGAAAATATTTTTCAGATACATGATCAGTATCCAACAGATACCAATAACCATGTCAACTGGTTACATACTCATAAGTAATTCAATTAAGAATATGAGAAATAGATGAGAAATGGGTGAAGATATATAAGCCTCTCCCATTACCTGAATGAGAAGTAATTAAAGCAAACATTAAACAGCACATTGGGTAAATAAATCAAGTCAGATTCATAGAAAAGAATATAATGTGAGTGGGTCACAGTTAGAATATAAAAGTAGAATCCTGGTAACAATTCCAACATAAGGTAAATGGCAAGAATGATCACTACAGGACACCAAGAAGTTTCAGACTGAATATGCTCTATAAAGTGGATAATGACACAGATGTAGCTCATTTTATGAAATTCACCAATCTGCACTGTCAGGTTTCATATATTTCACTCTCCTTTCTGTGTATGTTATACATTAATGAATAGTTATCTAATTCTCTTTTGAGTTTGCCCATTATTCATCCCTATATATTCATTCATTGTTAGAACCTGACTCGAAAATGCCACTCCTCACTTCAAATCTTGTTAACTCTCCTACAAATGAACTTTATATCCTGAGCATTGCCTTCACCACTACACACAGATTCACTCTGCCTTCATCTATCATCTAGATGTGACTGTAGACTGATAACTCTTAATGAACTTCCTACTCTTTGTCTGATTTCCTTTCAATACATTCTCAACATAAACTCAAATTATCATGTTGGGAAACTGAAGAGGTCAGCTTAGGAACTTTGGAAAATTCCACCAGACCTCTCCTATTGTTGGACTGTAAGATCCAAAACCAGGGGATGTGCTACCACAAAAACACACACTGACAGGACTTGCTGCAATCACATGAGGTATGGTTTAATGAAACTAGTGCACTAAGACTCTCTTGCATGCAGGCAAGAGAGTGCCGAACAAGAGCTGAGTACAGTATTTATGGGTACAGTATAGTTCACGAGGGCAAACCACAAAGTTTGACCTTTCTGGGTTTGGTCTGTAGGTGACTAAGATTATGACAAGGAGTCTCTTCCTTTTGCCCAGGTTTATTACGTTAAGGGCTCAGCTTCCTGATTCCTGGAATGTATCTATGCTCTGGGTCCTCCTTACCCTCAGGTAGATTCTCTCCGCTGTGGTTTGAGGAATATTAATCAGCTTCTCCCTTCCTCCTCTGAATGTTAATCCAGCAAGTGTCCTCTGATTAAGGAATTTGCCCCTCTCGGGATGTGTCTTGGGACAGTGGGGTTCATTTAATCTTAAATTCAAACTGAGACCAGAAAATCCTACATTTAGACCCAAAAGTCTTACACTATCCTGAAAGAAACTAGAACACTTAGACACCCCTCCCCGCCAGAAAAGAGTGGCTAATTAATCTTCTCAGACCACAGGGGTCGAGGGCTGACCACTGGGTATGGGAGGCCCAGAGCACATGGACACATTCCACAGGACAGACTGTTGACCACTCACAGACAAGGAAAGTCCTTGCTACCTCATTCCAAAAAGACCAATCTGTTTAAAAGTCACACTGTTCTGGGCCTAGTTGCCGTTTCTCTTGAAGCTATATAAAGGTTCACTGAACGAGCTGCATTGGGTAGCCTCTCCTTTTGGTTGCAGGATTACCCCAGCATGCTGGAACAATAAAATTCCTCTTTTTTTTTTTTTTTCATCTGGCCCTGGCTCTGCATTGGTTGATCAGGGGGTCACTGGTAAGCTAAGGGTGGCCAGAGTCTTACAAAACAACTGGGAACTTGGTCCTTAGTTTGAAAACCACTTCTTGGGATTTAGCATAGTTTCATCTGCTGTTTTTGGTGGGCTGTGGTGACTAGACTTTAGGTTAAATGTAGAGAGCTTTTGGGGGCTTCTTCTAGAAACGGGGCCAGAATTTGTAACTGACTATAGGCCAGGACTCAGGAAATAGGTTCCGATTAAGAACATTTACATTTGAGTTAATGTAAAGCTCAGAGCAGGCTCAATTTCTTTTGTCTTGATCATCCTGACTAGCCCCTAGAAAGTTGTTTTCAGGATTTTGTTTATTTGCCTTGCTTATTCCTTGACTCAGAACTGATTTTATTATTTTAATGTACTTAAAGTGGTATAAAAGCTGACAGGGAGAAGGGAGAGAATAAACCTGCCTTAGCCTGAGAACTGGCTAGTGTCATGCTATGGTGCTGTCTAACTGTCATTTATCTTTTTAATCCTCACTCCTGCCCTGGAGAACCTGTTGACTGACTGAACTGGCTTGGTCAGTTAAATATGATTCTGGGTAGTTTTGTGAGGCATATATCTTATACAAGAGTAAACAGAGTTTTATCCAGCCAAAATGAAGAATGAAATTTGCTAGAAAATTAATTGAATTGGAGAGCACCACACTTAGTGAAGTAATCCAGAGTTAAATAAGAAAGGACAATATGTATTTTTCTTTCACATGCAGAATCTATATTAAAAGAACAGTAAATCTTGAAAGTATAAGAGAGACTACTTACAAAAAGCAAGTAGACCAATGTGGGGGAATAGAGGCTGAGTATGGTTTATATATGTGGTATAAAACCAAAAATGACAGAAAAAAATCTATTACTGCTATCTAACTAAATATATCCAAATAAAGCATTTAAAGGCTGCCCTCTTCTACCCTTCATGTTATTCTGGAACAGACAGTTTGTGTAGAGCTATAGTCTTGAGTCTGTATTCCAAAGGATGGAGTTTATAAAAGTAGTCACAGAATAAGGTCAACTCTAAGATATACAAAGTGAAATTTCAAAGATGATAAGAAGATAAATTGATGAATCTGGTCAGAAATTATGGGTGATCCAGGACAAAATTAAGTGCAACGTGCCCAAATACAGGATGAGTTCATAATACTGACAGAAGTATTTGTCAGACTGTTTATGACCATATAGAATGGACTATGACAGTTTGTGCAGCCCATGGACATGAACTAGTAAAATATGGAGTAAAATTTGGCCCACCAGATTTTTCTTCAGCCTATTATACTGGCCTGATTTTGGTCCACTGATTTCTCAGTCAGTTTGGCAAGGACAAGATCTATGAAGGCCAAATGGAAGGGGGCTGGAGATAAGAGCAATATGGAAAACACTGTAATCTATGAAGGCCAAATAGAGGTAGCTGGAGATAAATGCAACATGGAAAACATACCCATCTATGAAGGCCAAATGGAGGTGGCTAGAGATGAATACAATATGAAAAGCATTGATGGTCAGCCTAGTGCCATTACTTGCCATTGGGATGAAGGTCTTGCCTACACAATTAGCAATAAAATTTTGGGTCCCAAGTGGAGTTGTAGATGAAGGATTTTCCTAATAATGTGAAGAAAATTTCTGATTCTCATTCTGAAAGAAAGGAGTTCAACACAGAAGTACATACAAAGCATATCACAGATACAAAGATACAAACTATGTCTTACTAAGTAAAGGAAGACAGAGATGTAATTCTCTGTGTACATAAAGAATAGTGCAGCCCCAGACATTGATGTCGAGGTATTAGAAAGCTCATGCTTCTGCACTAGAGAAAATAGTCTAGCAGAAGCCACTTCCATTTGGTCTTCATAGATTACAGTGTTTTCCATATTGTATGGAAGCCCCAAAGAGAAGTTAAGAAGAGGTGCAACTGTCCCTAAATGCCTGCCCCTTTCCCAGAAAAAAAGATTAGGTAGTTCAAAAGCAGACAAGTTTTCTCAGAATGAGGAACAGGCTACTAAAAGCTAAAACAATTTTCTATGAAGATTATTTTTGGTAAACACAAATTTATCAATGAAGCAGCTAAAACAAATTTTAAAACAAAATTTAAATCCATTAAGTTTGAGGTAATTAAATTAAACTATGTGATGTAGTCTGTCTTAGTCACAACTAAATTGTCAGTCAATTCCTGGAAAAGGGAGGAAAAATTCTACTCCTGGGTTTCTTTGGATTCAAAAAAATGTTACACCCCTTTCCTTGGATTCTTTCCTGCCTGCTACAGGTTTTAAAGCCCAGAACATTGCACATCACATAGGACAATTGCTTAGAATAAGCATTTCTATATAGGTAGCTGTCTAGCAAGTTCTGCTTCATGGAGACTCCACTGCAACAAACCCCAGTTTCTACTATGCTTATTGGGTAGTCATGGAGACCCTTTAATGACTCTAAATCTTACAGGTGTTAACTCTCTGACTATACTTGTAGCTCTTTCTTTCTTATACAACTGCTCATGTGTGCAGCTTGGACAGATCACAGCAGACCAGACGGTTCCACGAGGGAGAGTTTATTAAGAGAATGGGAGAGCAAGAGGAGAGAGAGAGGAGTAGAGAGAGAGTAGAAGTCGGCCATGACCACGTGGAGAGAGGGGGAAGGGAAGGGGGGAGGGGAGATGGCAACCTGCAGGTGCAGGTCAGCGGAGCAAGAGAGAGAGGAGGGAGCAAGCAGCCCCTTTTATAGTGGGCAGGCCTACCTGACTGTTGCCAGGTAACTGTGGGGAGGAGCATACCTGGCCACTGCCAGGTAACTGTGGAGGTGGAGTTTAACAGATTACTAACATTCCCACGTTTTGGTTTATTTAAAAAGAAAAATTAGAAAGAGGTGACAGCGAAGCAGGAATAGGGTCGTTGTGAAATCTGGCTACTTCTTGCTGGCATTGGTGGTGATGTGTCTTTAGGGGGGACCTAGAAAAATGGATATGGGGGTTGTTTGTCCAGTCTTAGGAGAGCTGGCTGTTTTCTGCTGTCCAAGGTCTGTGGAGTGAGCCATCTGAGGATAGGCCAGAAGGAACAGGTCCAGTAGAAGCAGCTGTGTGTGTGGCAGGAGATGGAGCATCTGGAGGTTGCTTCTCTGGAGCTGTTCTGGATGCACCTTGTTTTAGTCAAGTCATTTGACTCAGGGTATCCCATTGCGTTTGTCCACATACAATCCAGTCTGTATGTTCTAGGAGTCTGGTGTCCATCTTCTGAAACCATCTTGGGTAACTGTTAGAGGCTTTGGGCATTCTGTCGGCCATAAACTTAAAATATACGATTAGCAGACTTCTGACAAGATTGAGAGCCATAAGGATTGATTGTAACTGAATAGAATTTAATAGCAGTAGTAAAAATCTATCAAGACAGAGCCTTTCTTATCTTGTCTTAAGTAACTTTGGCAGGTTGTGTAGGTAGATAGAGAAAACCACATTTTTGTATTAGCAAAGAAACATTTGGCTAGGACCAGAATAAGAAAGCTGGATCATATGGCTGGCAGGGGGTTGGGCAGCAGAGTACCACGCAGGCAGCCACAGCAGCTCAGCTCACATGGTGGAAGCAGTGGCGTGGGATGGGGGTTGTAAATGGCAGGTAGTGGCAGATGAAGTCCACATGGTGTAGCAATGGCAGCGGTGGCGTTGTGTCCATCCTGTCCGGGCACAGCAGCTAAGGCCCCTGAAGTCTTCGTATCTGAGTCACAGCACCAATAAAAGGATTTCACGTGCACGGCTTGTAACAGATCACAGCAGACTGGCCAGTTCCACGAGGGGAGGTTTATTAAGTGAGTGGGAGAGCGGGAGGAGAGAGAGAGGAGTAGAGAAGTGGAGAGAAGTAGAGGGCGGCCATGACCACTTGGAGAGAGAGGGAAGGAAAGGGGGGAGGGGAGATGGCAACCTGTAGGCACGGGGTTGAGGGGCCAAGAGAGAGAGAGAGGAGGGGTCAAGCAGCCCCTTTTATAGTGGGCAGGGCTACCTGGCTGTTGCCAGGTAACTGTGGGGAAGAGCATACCTGGCCACTGCCAGGTAACTGTGGAGGTGGAGTTTAACAGATTACTAACAACCTTTATGCATTTTCAACATAGCAGGATAGCCCTGGCACCTTGCATTCTTACTTTTCTCCAATTATAGAATACTCTGGAGACATTCTTGTGACTTACAAGTCTATTCCTAAAAAAATTTCTAAGTTCTTCTTCCACCCACTTTTCCCATTCTCTCTTTTTGGGTTAATTATGTGACAAGGCATTTTCTGGGGCATTACAACACAAGCCTTTCTCTATTCACCCCACATAGGGAACCCATGAGTGATGTAAGTATAGATTCCACCAAAATTCAACTTGGCAAACCAATGAATTTTACTGAGGTTACTTACAGGATTTGAGTTAATTACTAGAGCAGAAATGACTTAAAGACAGCTATAGTACCAAAGTACACCCCAGCATGACTGACAGCTCACAATTTTGGGAATCTGAAACACACTGCAGAGCCTTCATGCAGCTCAATAGGATGGAGCATCCTTTATACGTGACTCTATTTGTCTCAGCCTCTTCCAGGCACACGGCTGGTTTCAAGGTCCAATCCGTATCTTCCTTATAGCTTAGCTAGCTGAGTCTTCTTGGAAGTCTAGGTTTGTCTTTCTGAAAGGGACTCTCAGATTTTCATTGCTTATTCTAGCAGGGAGAAGTCTAGTGAATAATGCCAGTTTCAAGGACTTCTGGAAGCTATTTTGAGCTGTTTACCTCCATGATTAAAAAGCTGTTGTGTAGGATGGAGTGTTTCAGTCTTGCTTGTTTCCACAATATCCTTTCATATTTTGTGTGCACTTATGGATATTTATTGTATGTTTCCCATTAGATTTTAATTTATATGGAGTCATGTTTAGTTATCTTTTAATATTTATTTTGCTATAACTGCAGTAAACTTTTTTAATAGTAACCTTTCATTAATCACTTAATAAATAATGAAATAAGTAATGAACAAGAATAAATAGAAGAATGTTTCAGGCAGTACAAGTCATTAAAGACTTAAGCAACTTAAACTGATGCCATAAAACAAAATAAAGTATGCAGAGATTTGAGTTAGTTTGTACATTTATGTCTAGTCTCTAGCTAGTCTTTTCCTTACTAAATGATATTTTACCGTTGCTAATGACTTAATATTTATTTTTCTTAAAATCTTTGCTTACAGTTTGTTACAGATATATTTACTCTCAATTTCTTTGATATATTTTCTAATCCTCTACTTGTTCTCTGTTCATTTGAAGATTTTCACATATTGAACGTGACACAGAATGGCTCTCAGGTAACCAGAGACTGTCTGACTCCCTCACAGCTCACTGGGAGATGTAGTGATTTCCAATCTCACAAGGAGAGTGTCAGGTCATACAGAAGGAATGGCTATGACCTCAAAACACCTTTAAGCAAAAGTCAACAGCAAAGTTACTTGTCAGTATTTTTCAGGTGAGTGAGGATTATCTGCAAAGCAACAGTTAGCTTGTAGAGTCCCAAAGCAGGTTTATAATTGCTTAAAATGTGTACAGAAGACACATTTGGAAATGCTTTACAGAGTTTAAAGAATAAAAATTTTCAATGACTTGTCTTTTGTATGATAAAACCTATTTTAAGTTTGCAGATAAACTAAAATAACTAGGAACAATTGACTACTCAGCATTCAGTTTATTAACAAATATTAGTCTTGTGCAATTTAGGAATGGCCATTTTCTGCACTGAATAAATCTTCTTAATGAAGTGTACATGCAATGTAATCTCAGGTAGCTTAGCTTCCTGAGAAACTCCTAGTTAATGGGCTTCTATGAGCATGCATGAATGTTGTTGGTCTGCATTTTTAATTCCCAATAGGACATAAATTCACCTGATTGGTAAAAGGAACCACATCATACTTAGTCTCCAGTTAAAATGGATAAGTTCCAAGGCAAATTGATTTCTAACATCTTACTTAACTAGTCTAAGAAATATTGGACAGATTTAATTTTGGCATGAAATCATTAAGATTAACATAAACACTCAAAATTTACAGAATAGAAATTTTACCTAGAGCCAGCAATTACAAAATACTTATGGCAATAGCCTGTGGTTCTGATAGCTCAATTTTCAACATCTATGAGAATAGAGTTGTTTTCTCTCTGGTTGTATTACATGTCACTGCAGTCCATAAAGAAGACTTCCAAAAGAAAATGAATCTTGACAATTATGTCTTACTCATGTTAGTAGAGAATGCAATCTGTAAGAGTAGGATAAGCTAATCTGCTATGTGCAAGTGTTGTAGAAGGGCATCATTTCTGTAATGTAAACTCCATGTTTTTCTAAGAACTCAGTATTTCTAGATTTATTTTATCTACTTCACTGTTTTATCTGAATAGCTTTGCTAGCTGCACTGTACACATGATTTCTTAGCACTTTTTTTTGGTCAATCATCATGCTTCTTACTGGAAGATTTGCAGAGGATAATATTGATAAGATATTTTTAAAAGAAAAACACTCTAAGTGCTTTTCTTATCTTGCTTGAGGTATTTCAGATGAAAACCTCTTGACCTATTTTCAGGTAAAATCTATGTAGATTGCCAAATATTATCAATAGTCATTCATTAGGTAATTGCTTAGAAAGAACATATATTTATATTGTTACTCCTTTTTTATTGACTTCCTATTTGATATATGATCAATACTTAATTTTCAACATGTCTGAGTTGAAAACATGACATGGATAAGAATGTAACATATTTGTGCCCACATTAATTTAAAGTTAATGAGAGCTGTAAAGTTCAGTTTTAGCCGTTGATGTTCACCTGAAAATAAGGAATCCATCAGAGTGCTGGATAATCCATGTGGCAAAATGAACAGATGATATTAATACGTTGGTGCTAAGACACCAGAAAAATAATGCAAATATATAAAAGTGTAAGTGTTCAAGTTCAATCAATAAAATATTTATCTTATGAAGCATTTCATGTAGTGTACATAGACTTCACGTGATGGGAAAATTGCAAAAATTTACTTGGCGAAAAGGTGGATTAGTAAATAACAGGCTCAGAATAATTACAGTCAAATACTACTTATATATTATATTGAAAGTTTGAAATGTCTTAGATGAAGCACTATATAAACTCAGCTCTATAGCCATTAAGTACTCTGTTCAGTGGAAAATAAATGTTGCTTACTTGTACAAAGAATATATCTAGTGTAACTAAAAACACTGGAGAATGATGTTCAGCCTTTTAGCTACTCAACCCCTGCCATCATTCAGTGCCTACTTATATGCAAGGTTATGCTTCTTAGCTGCTAAAAGTTAGATGATTTCTTAGGAATTAACAGGGGTGACTTACTAGTTCAAAGTTAGCATGTAGTGATGAATATCTATGTGCTTCCCATAAGATGATTAAAAATTAATATCAGAGCATTTATTATAGTAAGTTCTTTGTATGCTTCCTTCCTCTATTAATTTTCATCTCTTAATTTACAAACCACACATCCAATGGTCTGGCTTCAATAATTAATATGTATTATTATTGATCTTATTTTTATAGGAGTTTTAAAATCAGATCTTAATGTGTATGAGGTTTATAAATTCTTTAGTGAAATAAATAATATAAAAAGGAATGATACAGAATTTTATTAATCTTAAAGCTAATAAAGTGCTACAGCATGCTTTTATCAAACTGTGAGGAATAATTTCCACATATAGAATAATTAAAGAGAACTATATAATGTCAGTGTATGGACAGGCTCCCTTGCAAGCATGAGGATCTGAATTTTATAGCCTGAACCATGTTAAAAAAAAATCATAGACACATAAGCAACACTAAAAAAACCTCAGCAGATTATGTTTATACATTTATGCACTTATAGATATGTAATAATAACACTGAAAAAGAGGCCATGGTTTTGATAGGGAGCAGTGGGTTGGATATGTAGGAAGGGTGAAAGGGAGAGAACGGAAGGGGAAAATTATATAATTATTGTTCAGTTACAGATAAAATATTTTTAAAAATCTCAGCAAAATTGTGTATGCTTGTAATCCTAGTTAATGTTAGGGGTTCAAAATAGGTAGGTCTTTGGTGCTCTCTGACCAACCAGAGTAGACTATTTGACAAGTTTCAGGTGATTGAGAAACTCTGTCTCAAAAAGGCAAACACCTGAAAAAAAATGACAACTAAAGCTGTACTCTGACACTTAAACATATGTGCATATTCATGTGCATATACATGCACATTTGCACACAGATGAACATGAACACACATGCATAATGAGATAGCAAACAATTTTGCTATTCAGTATAAACCAGCTATAAACCATGAGACTTACAACAATGACTTGTTTATAAGATATACTGGTGCAAGATAGCGCAAAAGTTAATTGTGTATCCAAATTCTTTTTTTTTTCTTTTTTTAATTGGATGTTTTATTTACATTACATATGTTGTCCCCTTACCCCATCCCCCACCCACCCAGGAACCCCCTATCCCCTCACCCCTCCTCCTTCTTCTCTGCAGATGTAACCCATACCTACCCCCCACTCCCACCTCCCCTCCTTCAAATTCACACCCCCTGGAGCGTCCAGCCTTCATGAGATCAAGGATCTCATCTTCCACCTATGCCCAGCAGGGCCCTCTGCTCTTACATATACAGCTGAAGCCATGGATCCCTCCATAAGTGCTCCCAGGCTGGTGGTTTAGACCCTGGTAGCTCTGGTTGGTTGGTATTGTTGCTCTCCTCATGGGGTCACAAACCGTTTCAGCTCCAATGGTCTTCACTCTAACTCCTCCATTGGAAACACCATGATCAGTCCAATGGCTAGTTGTGAGCATCTGCCTCTGAATATGTCAGACTCTTGAAGACCTCTGAGGAGACATCCATATCAGGCTCTTATCAGCATGCACTTCCTGACTTCCACATCAGCATCTATCTTTGGTGACTGCACATGGGATGGATACTCAGGTGGAATGGTCTTCAGAGGACCCCTCCTTCAGTTTCTGTCCCTCACTTTGTCTCCATATTTGCTTCCTTGAGTATTTTGTTGCTCCTTCTAAGAGGGACCGAATCACCCCCACTTGGTCTTCCTTCTTCATGAGATTCATGTGGCTTGTGAGTTGAATCTTGGGCATTTCAAGGTTCTGGACTAATAACCAATAATCAGTGAGTGAATACCATGTGTGTTCTTTTGTGATTGGCTTACCTCACTCAGGATGATAATTTCTAGTTCCATCCATTTACCCAGGACACTCTCGAATTCATTGTTTTTAATAGCCGAGTAATACTCCATTGTGTAAATATACCACATTTTTTGAATCCATTCCTCAGTTGAAGGACATCTAGGTTCTTTCCAGCTACTGGCTATTATAAATAAGGCTGCTATGAACATAGTTGAGCATATATCCTTGCTATATGTTCGAGCATCTTCTGGGTATATGC
Source organism: Grammomys surdaster (assembly GCF_004785775.1). NCBI lineage: Eukaryota > Metazoa > Chordata > Mammalia > Rodentia > Muridae > Grammomys > Grammomys surdaster. The sequence goes on from NW_021604660.1 coordinate 2,319,175, forward strand.
CTAGGAGTGGTATAGCTGGATCCTCAGGTAATGCTATGTCCAATTTTCTGAGGAACCACCACACTGATTTCCAAAGTGGTTGCACCATCTTGCAGTCCCACCAAAAATGGAGGAGTTTTCCTCTTTCTCCACAACCTCGCCAGCATCTGCTATCACCTGAGTTTTTAATCTTAGCCATTCTGACTGGTGTGAGATGGAATCTCAGGGTTGTTTTGATTTGCATTTCCCTGACGACTAAGGATACTGAACATTTCTTTAGGTGCTTCTTGGCCATTCAAATCTCCTCAGTTGAAAATTCTTTGTTAAGCTCTATACCCCATTATTTAATAGGGTTATTTGGTTGTCTGGAGTCTAATTTCTTGAGTTCTTTGTATATATTGGATATTAGCCCTCTATCAGATGTAGGATTGGTAAAGATCTTTTCCCAATTTGTTGGTTGTCGTTTTGTCCTATTGACAGTGTCCTTCGCCTTACAGAAACTTTGTAATTTTATGAAGTCCCATTTGTCAATTCTTGATCTTAGAGCATATGCCATTGGTGTTCTGTTTAGGAACTTTTCCCCTGTGCCCAAGTATTCGAGGCTCTTCAGCGCCTTCTCTTCTATTAGTTTCAGTGTATCTGGTTTTATGTGGCAGTCCTTTAACCACTTAGACTTGAGCTTTGTACAAGGAGATAAGAATGGATCAATTTTCATTCTGATACATGTTGTCCTCCAGTTGAACCAGCATCATTTGTTGAAAATGCTGTCCTTTTTCCACTGGACAGTTTTAGGTCCTTTGTCAAAGGTCAAGTGACCATAGGTGTGTGGGTTCATTTCTGGGTTTTCAATTCTATTCCGTTGATCTTCCTGCCTGTCTCTGTACCAATACCATGTAGTTTTTATCACTATTGCTCTGTAGTATAGCTTGAGGTCAGGGATGGTGATTCCTCCAGAAGTTCTTTTATTGTTGAGAATAATTTTCGCTATCCTGGGTTTTTTTTATTCCATATAAATTTCAGAATTTCCTTTTCTAACTCTGTGAAGAATTGAGTTGGGATTTTAATGGGAATTGCATTGAATCTGTAGATTGCTTTTGGCAAGATGGCTATTTTTATTGTATTAATCCTGCCAATCCATGAGCATGAGAGATCTTTCCATCTTCTGAGATCTTCTTCGATCTCTTTCTTCAGGGTCTTGAAGTTGTTGTCATACAGGTCTTTCACTTGCTTGGTTAGGTTCACAGCAAGGTATTTTATATACTTAGTGAATATTGTGAAGGGTGTCATTTCCCTAATTTCTTTTTCAGTCTGTTTATCTTTCATGTAGAGGAAGGCTACTGATTTGTTTGAGTTGATTTTATAACCAGCCACTTTGCTGAAGTTGTTTATCAGGTTTAGGAGTTCTCTGGTAGAAGTTTTGGGGTCACTTAAGTATACTATCATATCATCTGCAATTAGTGATATTTTGACTTCTTCCTTTCCTATTTGTATCCCTTTGACTTCTTTTTGTTGCCTAATTGTTCTGCTAGGACTTCCAGTACTATATTGAATAGGTAGAGGGAGACTGGGCAGCCTTGTCTAGTCCCTAATCTTAGTGGTATTGCTTCAAGTTTCTCTCCATTTAGTTTGATATTGGCTACTGGATTGCTGTAAATTGCTTTTGCTATGTTTAGATAGGGGCCTTGAATTCCTGATCTTTCCAAGACTTTTATCATGAAGAGATGTTAAATTTTGTCAAATGCTTTCTCAGCATCTAGTGAGATGATCATGTGGTTTTTTTCTTTAAGTTTGTTTATATAGTGGATTATATTGATGGATTTCCGAATATTGTACCATCCCTGCATTCCTGGGATAAAACCTACTTGATCATGATGGATGATTGTTTTGATGTGTTCTTGGAATCGGTTTGCTAGAATTTTATTGAGTATTTTTGCATCGATGTTCATAAGGGAGATTGGTCTGAAGTTCTCTTTATTTGTCGGGTCTTTGTGGGGTTTGGGTATGAGTGTAATTGTAGCTTCATAGAACGAATTGGGTAGTGTTCCTTCTGTTTCTATTTTGTGGAATAGTTTGAAGAGAATTGGTATTAGGTCTTCCTTGAAGGTCTGATAGAATTCAGCACTAAAACCATCTGGTCCTGGGCTTTTCTTGGTGGGGAGACTTTTCCTTAGGGTATGGGACTGTTTAGATGGTTTATCTGCTCCTGATTTAACTTTGGTACCTGGTATTTGTCTAGGAAATTGTCCATTTCATCCAGGTTTTCCAGTTTTGTTGAGTATAGGCCTTTGTAGTAGGATCTGATGATTTTTTTTGAATTTCTTCAGTTTCTGTTGTTCTGTTTCCCTTTTCATTTCTAATTTTATTAATTTGGATACTGTCTCTGTATCCTCTGGTTAATCTGGCTAAGTGTTTGTCTATCTTGTTGATATTCTCAAACAACCAGCTCCTGGTTTTGTTGATATTTTGTATTGTTCTTTCTGTTTCTATTTGGTTGATTTCAGCCCTGAGTTTGATTATTTCCTGCCTTCTACTCCTCCTGGGTGCATTTGCTTCTTTTTGTTCTAGAGCTTTTAGTTGTGCAGTCAAGTTGTTAGTGTGTGCTCTTTCCATTTTCTTTTTGTAGGCACTTAGAGCTATGAGTTTCCTCTTAGTACTGCCTTCATGGAGTCCCACAAAGTTTTGGTATGATGTGTCCTCATTTTCATTGAATTCTAAAAAGTCTTTAATTTCTTTCTTTATTTCTTCCTTGACCAAGTCATCATTGAGTAGAGAGTTGTTCAGTTTCCATATGCATGTGGATTTTCCATTGGTTTTGTCATTATTAAAGACCAGTCTTAGCCTGTGGTGATGGGATAAGTTGCAAGGGATAATTTCAATATTTTTTTATCTGTAGAGGCCTGTTTTGTGACCAATTATATGATCTATATTGGAGAAGGTACCATGAGGTGCTGAGAAAAAAGGTATATTCTTTTGTTTTAGGATGAAATGTTCTATAGATGTCTGTTAAGTCCATTTGGTTCATAACTTCTGTTAATGTCAAAGTGTCTCGGTTTAGTTTCTGTTTCCATGATCTGTCCATTGCTGAGAGTGGGGTGTTGAAATCCCCCAGTATTATTGTGTGAGGTGTAATGTGTGTTTTGAGCTTTAGTAAAGTTTCTTTTATGTATGTAGGTGCCCTTGCATTTGGAGCATAGATGTTCAGAATTGAGAGTTCACCTTGGTAGATTTTTTTCTTTGATGAGTATGAAGTGTCCTTCCTATCTTTTTTGATTAATTTTGGACGAAAGTCGATTTTATTTGATATTAGAATGGCTACTCCAGCTTGTTTCTTGGGAGCATTGGCTTGGAAAATTGTTTTCCACCCTTTTATTCTGAGGTAGTGTCTGTCTTTGTCACTGAGGTGCGTTTCTTGTATGCAGCAAAATTCTGTGTCCTGTTTGTGTATCCAGTTTGATACTCTGTGTCTTTTTTGGGGGGAATTGAGACCATTGATATTAAGAGATATTAAGGAAAAATGATTGTGGCTTCCTGTTATTTTTGTTATCAGAGTTAGAATTATGTTTGTGTAGTTATCTTCTTTTGGGGTTTTTGGTAGATTACTTCCTTGCTTTTTCTAGGTTGTAGTTTCCCTCCTTGTGCTGACGTTTTCCATCAATTATCCTTTGAAGTGCTGGGTTTGTGGGAAGATATTGTGCAAATTTGGTTTTGCCATGGAATTTCTTGGTTTCACCATCTATAGTGATTGAGAGTTTTGCTGTGTACCGTAGTCTGGGCTGGCAATTGTGTTCTTTTAGGGTCTGTATGATGTCAGTCCACGCTCTTCTGGCTTTTATAGTCTCCGGTGAGAAGTCTGGTGTAATTCTTATAGGTCTGCCTTTATATGTTACTTGACCTTTTTCCCTTACTGCTTTTAGTATTTTTTCTTTGTTTTGTGCATCTGATGTTTTGATTATTATGTGACTGGAGGTATTTCTTTTCTGGACTAGTCTATTTAGTGTTCTGTAGTCTTCTTGTATGTTTATGGGCATCGTGTTCTTTAGGTTAGGGAAATTTTCCTCAATAATTTTGTTGAAGATATTTACTGGCCCTTTAAGTTGGGAATCTTCATTTTCATCTATACCTATTATCCTTAGGTTTGGTCTTCTCATTGTGTCCTGGATTTCCTGGATGTTTTCAGTTAGGAGTTTTTTGCATTTTGCATTTTCTTTGACAACTGTGTCAATATTTTCTATCGTATCTTCTGCATTTCTATTTCCATTTTCAGATCCTGAATATTTTTGTTTAATTCCTTCTTTGTGTTTTCTTGCATTTCTTTAAGGGATTTCTGTGATTCCTCTTTAATGGCTTCTACCTGTTTACTTGTACTCTCCTGTATTTCTTTAAGGGAGTTACTTATGTCCTTCTTAAAATCCTCTATCATCATCATGAGAAGTGATTTTTATTCTGAATCCTGCTTTTCCGGTGTGATGGGGTTTCCAGGCCTTGCTATATTGGGAGAACTGGTTACTGATCATGCCAAGTAACTTTGGTTTCTGTTGCTTATGTTCTTGTGCTTGCCTTTTGCCATCTGGTTAACTCTAGTGTTACCTGTCCTCACTGTGTAAGAGTGGAGTCTGTATTTCTGGTTTTCTTGCTTGTGGTAGAGCTCCTCAGAGTCCAGATGTCTCTGTGGTCTTATGATCCTAATCTCCTGGGTGGAAGAACTCCTGGGACTCAGGCCACCTCTTGGATCTGGAAATCCTTCTGCTCAGGGTGCAGTGGTTCCTCTAGGATGGCTCAGGATATGATGTCTCCCAAGTGCAAACCAGCTCGGTGTCTGCTGCTCTGAGTGCAGTGGCTCCTCTAGGATGTCTGAGGATTCAGTATTTCCACAGGAGCAGACCAACTCTGTGTCTGCCCCAGCCCAAAGGACCAGGCAAGGGTGGAAGGGAAGTGGAATTCCAGAGGGGCGGGGTTTGGGTAGCTGGTGGGTCTTGAATGTCCCTGGCTCCCAGATGTATCTCTGGGGCTTAGGGAGTGAGATTGAGTTCTTACCAGCTGCTCTGAGTGCAGTAGCTCCTCTAGGATGGCTCAGGATTCAGTATATCCACAGGAGCAGACCAACTCTGTGTAGTTTGTAGTCCAACTAACCCAACAACAGACCGCTGTGGAGGGGAAGTCTGAGAAACTAGTTGCTCAGTCTAATGAGCTTAGTTGTTTCAGCTGATCTTCTGTAGTAGTTTCCAACAGATGTGCCTTCAAGTAAATGCAGGCAGGCCTGTATCCAACTTCTTATTGATTGGAGTTAAAACCCACTTCAGGTGCTAGAACACCTACACTTAGACCTATAGATCATGGGCCTATGGGAAAGGCCACTATAATTCTGCTAATGAAATTTGGCAATAAAATGACTGCTAGTGACATAATGCATAAACATCATCAGTGCGTCTTCTTATACTATCTACAAATTCATTAACACAGAGAACAAAGCTGGACAATGCAGAGTATTAGAGACTTTGGATTACTTAGCCTCCCTCTCTACATACCTATTAAATATAGCACTCAAAGGAAGTCCCAACCAGAGCAATTAGACAACAAAAGGAGGTTAAGGGGAAACGAATCGGAAAGGAAGAAGTCAAAATGTCACTATTTGCAGATGATATGGTAGTATATTTAAGTGACCCCAAAAATTCCACCAGAGAACTCATAAACCTGATAAACAACTTCAGGAAAATGGCTGGATATATAGTTAACTCAAACAAATCAGTAGCCTTCCTCTACTCAAAGAAGAAACATGCTGAGAAAGAAATTAGGGAAATGACACCTTTCAAAATAGTAACAAATAATATAAAACACTTTGGTGTGACTCTAATCAAGCAAGTGAAAGATCTGTATGACAAGAGCTTCAAGTCTCTGAAGAAAGAAATCAAAAAAGATCTCAGAAGATGGAGATATCACATGCTCATGGATTGGCAGGATTAATATAGTAAAAATGGCCATCTTGCCCAAAACAATCTACAGATTCAATGGAATCCCCATCAAAATTTCAAATAAATTCTTCATAGAGTTAGAAAGACCAATCTGCAAATTCATTTAGAATAACAAAAATCTCATGATTGTGTGTTCTCAACAATAAAAGAACTTCTAAGGGAATCACCATCCCTAACCTCAAGCTGTATTACAGAGCAATTGTGATAAAAACTGTATGGTATTGGTACAGAGACAGGCAATAAGATTAATGGAATAGAATTGAAAACCCAGAAATGAACCCACACACCTATGGTCACTTGATCTTTGACAAAGGATCTAAAACCATCCAGTGGAAAAAGACAAGATTTTCAACAAATGGTGTTGGTTTGACTGGAAGTCAGCATGTAGAAGAATGCAAATTTATCCATTCTTGTCTCCTTGTACAAAGCTCAAATCTAAGTGCATCAAGGACCTCCACATAAAAGTCAGATACACTGAATCTAATAGAAAAAAGTAAGGAAGAGCCTTTAACACATGGGCACAGAGGAAAATTTCCTGTACAGAATATCAATGGCTTATTCTCTGAAATCAACAATCGACAAACGGGATCTCATTAAAGTACAAGGCTTCTGTAAGGCAAAGGAGACTTTCAGTAGGACAAAAATGACAACAGATTGGGAAAAGATTATTACCAACCTTATATTCGATAGAGATCCAGTATATACAAAGAACTCAGGAAGTTAAACTCCAGAGAACCAAATAATCCTGTTAAAATGTGGGGTATAGAGCTAAGCAAAGAATTTTTAACTGAGAAATATGGAATGGCCAAGAAGCACCTAAAGAAATGTTCTACATCCTTTTTCATCTGGGAAATGCAATCAAAACCACCCTGAAATTACACTTCACATCAATCAGAATGGCTAATACCAAAAGCTCAGGTGATAGCAAATGATGGCAAGGATGTGGAAAAAGAGAAATACTCCATTGTTGATGGGATTGCAAGCTGATACAACTACTCTGGAAATCAGTCTGAAAGTTCCTTACAAAATTGGACATATTACTACCTGAGAACCCAGCTACATGACTCCTGGACATATACCCAAAAGATGCTCTCACATATAACAAGGACACATGCTTCACTATGTTCATAGCAACCTTATTTATAATAGCCAGAAGCTTGAAAGAACCTAGATATCCTTCAACAGAGGACTAGATACATAAAATGTGGTACATTTACACAATGGAGTATCACTCAGCTATTAAAAACAATGACTTCATGAAATTCTTAGACAAATAGATGGAACTAGAAATTATTATCCTGAGTGAGGTAACCCAGTCACAAAAGAACACACACTGATATATGGATATTAGCCCAAAATCTCAGAATACCCAAGATACAATTCCCAGACTACATGAAGGTCAAGAATGGAGACCAAAATGTGGATGCTTCAGTCCACCTTAGATGGTAGAACAAAATACTCAAGGGAGGAAATATGGAGACAAAATGTGGAGCAGAGACTGAAGGAAAGGCCATCTACAGACAGCTCCACCTGGGGATGCATTCCATATACAAACACCAAACCCAGACATCATTATGGATGCCAAGAAGTGCTAGCTGAAAAGAACTTGATATAGCTGTCTCCTGAAAGCCTGAGAAAAATACAGAGGCGGATGCTGGAAGCCAACCATTGGACGGGCAACAAGGTCCCCAGTGGAGGAGTTAGAGCAAGGACTGCAGGAACTGGAGGAGTTTGCAGCCTCGTAGGAAGAACAACAATATCCACCAACCATACTCCTTATACCTCTCAGAGACTAAATCACCAACTAAAGAGTACACATGAAGCGACCCATGACTCCATCCACATATGTAGCAGAGAATGGCCTTATAGGGCATCAATGGGTGTGGAGGTCCTTGGTCCTGTGAAGGCTTGATGCCTCATTGTAGGGGAATGCCAGGGCGGGAACGTGGGGGTAGGTGCGTGGGTGGGGGAACACCCTCATAGAAGCAGGGGGAGGGGTGATGGGATAGGGGTTGTGCGGATTGGAAACAAAAAAAAGGGGATAATATTTGGAATACAAATTAATAAAATAGCCAATAAAATAATATGTTAAAAAAGGATGTCTTTATCAAACCATTTACTTCAATATTAAAGGATCTATATTGGAGAGGAGGAGCAAAGAGTATAAGAGCCAAAAAGGATAGATTCCAAAGAAACTGTGACTTTCTAAGTACATAGGATGAAGGCATATATGATGTCATAGAGACTGTGGAAGAGTGCACCATATCTGCACATGTTCAAATCAGATAGATTCTCAAGACTGAGAAAGGGAAGCAGATACAAAATCTCAGCTCTAATCAAGAAGCCTTTTAAAATTATATTAGATCTGGAAAATGGAAAATCAGTATTTTCAAACAGAATGTCTGTGTGTATACTAATAACACTCAAGGACAGGCTGTGGGAGCAGGAAGTGCTAGCCAACATATAACAAATTTCGTTTTTGGGGAGTGGGTAAAGGAGGTGGCCTCTTTCACTTAGTTTTGTTTTGATATTTTTGCCTTATTTGTTTAATTTTTGTTTCTTTGGTTTTGTTTCATACAGAGAGAACATGAATTTGGTTGGGTAGAGAGGCGGTGAATATCTCAGGTAGGAGAAAACATGGTTAAAAATGTTTAAAATTGTAAGTAAAAATGAATTAATAGAGTGAATATGAACAAAATATATGTAATTCACAAAGTAGACCACATATCAAAATACTTAATATTACCTGCATTTTCCATTTAAGTATGAAGTACACACTAAACAAAAAAGAAAGAGATAAAATAAGATCCAAATTAAGAATGAATGTGGAAATAGGACACAGCAGAGAGAATGTCAGTGGAAAAGATTTCAATGTATTGATAAAAAAAAAATCCACAGTGAAAGTATATGTCACATGATTTGATGTGGTTCCTTTCTCTGTAAGCATTAATGACACAAAGAATTATTTAGAAAAAATATTAATTATAAAGAAAGAGAAAGCATAAGCCAAATCAGGAATGATGTTCAGAAACTGTGTCTGTGTCCTGTCTTGTCAGTGTTTCTTTATTTTAGCATAGTTAAATTTATGCATTAATGTTTATTTATTATGAGATAAGGTCTTGCTATATAGCCCAGGATGCACACAAACTCATGGCCCTCTCACCTCAACCACTTGTCTAATAGGTATAGATATTTACCCCTGGGTTTTTCTGAAAATTCATTTGTTATTGTTTATTCACATCCTTTGTTTATTTAATATATATTTAGGTATATTTCCTGGCATGCTGATAAAATATGGTAATGTGAAAAGCAAAAACAGATATGCATTTGCATGAATGCAACTGTCATTTTTGTTAAATTTTTAATAAAACTGTGATAAAGCACCATCAAGGAAAGAGAATATTCCTGTACAGAAAAAGAAAACTGAACTATGTATTCAACATTCATACCTTGGTAGCTAGCCACCAGTTTCAGAGATGTGACCTGATATAGAGCAGTGACTCTCAGCTTCTGGGTTGTGACTCCTTTGGGGAGAGCATATCAGATATCCTCCATATCACATATTTACATAGCAGTTCATAACAATAGCAAAATTATTTGAAAATTAAAATGACATAGTAATGAAATAAGTTTATAATTGAGGTCATTCTATGAAGAACTATATTAAATACATGGTTGAGGTCATATAGCATTAGGTGGGTTGAGACCCACGGATCTAGAGAAATGTGGGTCACTCTGGACACTAAAGAACAATGCTAACACAACAGTATGACAGTGGGCACAGGCAACAGATCCAGAAAAAAGAAGATTCTACACTGAGAGAAGAAGTTGACAGAATCTCTTAATTACATAAATTTATAAAAGTCCAAGGAAAATATATGCATAGAAAACTTTCACTGAATCACTTAATAAAGAAAAGACAACCTGATCACTTTTATTTTTTCATGTGAGACATTCATCCTAAATCCAATAAGATGTCTCAAATGAGGACTTCCAGAAAAAGACCTCTGCATATCTGGAGTGTGAAATGATTCTTAAAACAAGACTCAAAGTCAATCAGTATATCCATTGAGTTCAGAAAAAATTAATGCAAAAATAACATAAAAACTAAGGTGTAAAAAATATAAAAAAATTATCAAAAATTGTAACTGAAAAACACATAAATAAAAAAGCTGACAGTTTTACTAGAATGATTCAATATCATGTTTGATGAAAATATAAAAAGCATAAAGAAACTGAAACCCAGGTTATTGGAAGTTATTCAGAGATATAGTGACTGAATAAAGCTTCATAGACTTATATCACCAAGTTGACTATCTCACCAGAAGAAATCAATGACAAGATACACAACCCAAACCATTAAAACAACAAAAATATTTTCTGGACCATATGAATGAGCACATCACTGGAAAAGCACATGTGGAATGTTTATACCAAATAATGAAAAATTATTAGGAATATGTCAGATGCTTCAGATTTCTACCAAATATATATATATTTGGTAGAATGTAGTATGCAATTTCAATTTTGTTTCAAATAAGTCCAAATACATCAGAACTTTAAACTACTTTCTATACCTGCGTTAGAATACTTTGTAAGTGCTTAAAAGAACAAACTTGATCCCACAAATCAACATAAATAAATATCAAACATACAATGTTGAGGGATTAATGCATCTTATTCATTCAAATTTTTAGACAAAACATTTTGTTATTTTTATTCTATGTGTATGAGTGTTTTGGAGGAATGTATTTGAGTGTTTGGTACCTGTAGAGGCCACAAGGGGACATTGGATTCCTCAGAAATGGATTACTCATGACTGGATGATGCCATGTGAGTGTGGAAACTGTACCTAGGTGGTTTTAAGCAGCAGAAAATGTTTTTAACAAAAGAGCTACCATGCAGCTTTACAATAGAAGCATTAAATATGGGAGTGAATGTTACTGATGAGAAAACAAGATACTCTAGCCTAAGATTTAGATTCCTACCTGAAATTATTTCTTTGTTCTAGTCTAATGTCAGATTCCTGCCTAAAGCCTACTTCCTTGTCCTTGGCCAATGACATATTCCTGTCAAGCACCCCATTTCCTTGTCATTGGCCCATGTCACATTCTTGTGAAAGAGCTCCAAAGGCTATCTGCCTCTCCCCCTTTTTATTTCATTAACAAGACTGAACCTGTCTTAGGTCATTCTGATAAGAATGGCTTCCATACCCGTCATCGAATATGAATTATCCAAAGCAATGCATTTTTGTCTTAGGTTGGTAAGGCTCTGTGCAGAATCTTACCTGTTGTTGGTTTTCCAGCCTGTTAATGTAATAACTGTATCTGGGGATCCATTTTCAGATTCAAGCCATGTACTCTGGCTGTCAACATGTTGATGTCGTTAAAGACAAGCTTTAACTTGATGGACAGGAATAAAAGTATTCCCAGGACAAAAAAGGTTAACATGATCAAGCTCTATATGCCATATTTGAAGCTTGACCGAAATAGAAATACAGACCTCAGGCCATGGATAATTTTATCTACAGTATCTAGCACATCAACGCTCAGTGGAGCAGCATTCTTGAAATTTATAAGCTCACTATGTAATGTTAAAACATTCAGAGTGGTGTTAGAATTATGCCAAATACACTGAAAGTGTCTTTAAACTTTTTCCTAATTATAATGACTACCACTCTAGATTTTAGAAGTAACATGAATCCAATGGTATTTGGCATGACACTCGAGATGGCTCTTTAACCTTAAATTCTGAACCTCCTTCCAATAATTCAAATAGGATAAAAACCATCAATCCATTTTTCCAAATGCCTATCTGAATCCTCTTGTACATTCAACACATTGGTAACATTTTTTTGCTAAGTGATTAGTAAAAGTAGCTGTCTTAACTTCTTGTTTCACAGAAATTGCAGAATCTAAATCTTAGGCTAGGACAAAGAAGTAATTTCAGGTAGGAATCTAAATATTAAGCTAGAACAAAGACGTAATTGCAGTTAGGAATCTAAATTTTAGGCTAAAATAAGGAAGTAGGCTTCAGAGATGAAAATGACTTTGGGCTAGGACAGGGAAGTAGGCTCAGATATTTTGTTCATCCTAAAAAGCCTTAGAAACAGTGATCACGAGAGTGTTCACGTAATTGGGTTTAATGCCTTGCTTGTTCTTTGATTATTTGTGTTTATTGTCTTGCTTGTTTTTTGACTATTTGCATCTATTATATTGCTAGACCCTCAACCTATAACTGACCTTAATACATGCATGTAATTATAATGGTATAAAAGTAAAAAAGAGGATGGGGAATAGGATAGGAGGTTCTAGAGAAAGGAAATGGGGAAAGGGGATGACATCTGAAAAATAAAGAAACAAAATATCCACAAAAAATGAAAATAATAAAAATAAAGAAGACAAGATGCTAACTTTGAAAGCAGAACAAATTCTACTTGAACTATGAATGTAACATTTTAATTACTGAAATAATAATATTTTAGGAGAAACTTCAAAGTGCTCTTTAATATCAATGCAAAACAAGGAAGTATCTACATGATTGTATTAATTTTCTAATTTCAATATTATGATTTTTCACAGTAAGAGAAACTTGGAATTTAATTATGAAAATGTTTAATTATTGGTTTTTAGTAAAATATGTGGCATTTTGGATTGCAGCACTACCAATCTACTATGGCTACTATTTTAATAGTATGGCTACTATTAAAAAGGGTAACAGAAAATTTCAGTTTTAACTGTGCCATAGAATGACATTCAGGGCTCAAAAGCTTCTAGAAATTTACTAGAGAGATATTAGTTAGTCAGTAGTCAAAGGACTGAGATCCAAAATTGTAAGTATAAACTATCCAAACCACATCTGAGAGTTAACATATACATGCATGAGGTGGGACTTTCAGGGAGCCACAGTAACTGGGAGACAGAGATTTAATCATCTTACTCTCAGTTATTTATATAGCTAGTTATTCATATAGCTAATTATTCATATAGCTAGTTCATGACTGTTTGTAACTGTAGTTCATGTTAGGCATATGGACAGCAAAGTAGTATAGTAGATCAACACATTTGAGAACAGATTGAGAAGGGCTACCCAATCATCTATCAAAAGGGAAGAGTTAACAAGAAATAGCCAGAACTTAAGAAAAGAAAACTTTGGGACAATTTCAAGTCATATAGTATTTATGTGATTTATTATAAGACTTAAAAATGGAAATGAGACATGAGAAAAATGTATACTTAATGGAAAAATAACCTGCATATCATAAGTGCCTTATTAAAAATGGACAGCATGATTATTAATATTAATAATATCAATATTATTAAAATTCAGAATAATAGAGACAGGTGGTAAGATATTTATGGTAATAATGTCATTATTTACACATGTATCAAATATCATACTGTATACCTACCTTGCATAGTGTCAAACATTAAACTTAAAATGCAGAGTCCTGATGGACTGAATGAAGGAGTAGATGAGTGAAGAGAAACAAAAATTCATTAACTCAAAAGGCCTTAACTCTTCATGAAGAACTACAAAGAACTATAAGGAACTAATGAATGCTTAAAGCAAGAAAAAATAGTCTTCTTCAGGGAAGAGCATACTAACTGTTATCTAATACCAAATAATCAGCCTTGAGGATATATATGCATATAATATTGTATATATTGAGCATATTTTTACTTAGAAATATGTGCATATACAGTTATTTCAATAACAATCATTAATGAAAGAAGAGATCATAAGCTGGAAGGTGGTGGTGCATGCCTTTAATCTTATAACTAGGGACTCAGAGGAAGCTGCACGTCTGAGTTAAGGCCAGTCTGGTCATGAAATTGACAGAGAGTAACAGAGTATGCATAGGAGGATTTGAAGAGGAAATTAGTATATATTATAATCTCAAAGTAAGATATAAGTATTTAAAATAATAATGAAATTGAGTAATTACCAAAGTCTGAGTAGTTATTTGGTAAATACAACATAATAAAACCTGAATATGTAAATAAATTAATTCTATTATGTAATATAAACATGTTTGCACTTAATGGGCAGTAAAAATTAAAAACATTATGGGCCCCTTAGATAGCTTCACTAGTAAGAACCCTCCACCCAGCCTGATGACCTGAATTTGATTACCATGATCCACACAGTGAAAGAAAGCATCTGCTCCTATTAGCAGTCCTCTGACCTCTATAAGCTCGCCATGGTGCTAGCTATGCTACTCCCATGCTCAGGACATTAAAATAATTCATGCTGATGGTATCTGATAAACAGCTACTAAAATTGAGTCCCATCTGCACTACGAATTGTCATGATAGTATTCATCTCTTAGATAAAATTGTCTGAATATACATTCAAAAATATTAACTATGGTTTTTTCTTTGTTTTGTTTTGTTTTTTTCAAATAAAAGCAGAAACAGTAAATTGACTCTCCCAAGACCCCATGTGAGACAATGGGTAAATAAGTTAGTTTAGAAAATGTGGAACAGCACCTACCAGGGCAGGAAACTTCTCCCATTGGTTTTTCCATGGGAAGATGTGTAACATTCATCAATTATGTGAACTTTCTTTTTTCTTCTGTAGAAAATGTGAATAACACTAATACATTTTGAAAGAATCCCAGTCCCATTTGGAAGTAGATTTAATCCGTAAGTATTCTGTGATTTAGTGTCTCCCCATTTTGTCTTTAAAGAACATGCAGAGTGATTAGGAAAAGTGATGGATCCCTCAAGATCAATAACTGGGGCTCAAACCTTAGAAATCAATAGATTTTAGAATGAGCCATAGGTAATGTCACATTTATTGTGCCCTTGTTGGGATATGGTTGACACCAATGACTCTATACTGCAGCCCTATGCTGCATATGCTGACTGAAATTATGCTCTTTCAAAACTATTACCATTGTACAAGTCTTTAGAAATCTCTAGAAATCTCTATCCTTTGATTATCTACATTTTACTGAGTAGAATTCTCTTCTTCAGATATATTGTAGAATATATTTATATTCAAATATATTGTGGAAATTGTATAAATTATATTTATATTCAAATATATTGTAGAAATTGTGTAGTTGTAAACTTTGTTTACCAGACATCAAGGATGCAAAAAACAAACAAACAAACAAACAAACAAAAAACTAAAAAAAAATCCATTGCCTTAAAAGAATTTGTAATTTAGTAAAACTATTTAAATTAAAAAAAAATAAGTGATACTGAATAAAACTAAACAGAAGCTGGAGAGATTGCTTAGGGGTTAAGAGCACTGCATGCTTTTCCAGAGGACCTGGGATTACTTCTCACCATTCATGCGGTGGCTGATTACTATTTATAACTCCAGTTACAGCACAGCATACACTATTGTTGGCACTATGCTATGGGCAGTACATGAACTTGGACATGTATAAACACATGTAGGAAAAACAGGCATACATACACACACACACACACACACACGCACACACAGAATGAGAGAAAGAGAGAGATAGAGGGAGACAGAGAGAGACAGAGACAGAAAGACAGAGAGACAGAGAATCAGGTTTATGCCATTAATGGTAATAGTAAAACAAGGACTAGAAAAAATCACTGTTAAGTTAACTCTTAAAGCCTGATGAGGCTATATACGAAGTTTCCCAGTATGTGAAGGCAAAAACCTATATAAAACACAGACACATGAAAGATGATGATTTTTTTCAGAATAAAGAGCTAATATATGTAAATAATTTTACAGCGCATAAATCAGAATTCATGGGCGGTTGCTTGCTGAGAGGTCTTTTGTTCAGTGTTTGCATAAATAATGGCCCTATAAACAATTTGTTGTGAGTTTCTTTTTCCAGTGATAATTTGAGGCAATGTATAACAGAGAATTTTTAATGACCATTTGGAGTCTTGCAGATGGAAGAAATTAAATTCCAAATAAGAACATATTTAGCCTTTTCTCTAACTTAATCCTGACTTCCAGGTGTCATTATCACTTCATTAGACAAGGAAATGATAAATAGCATGATTAATGGACTAATCATTTAATTTGATTTTCCACTTTGTGATTTCTATTTGTTTTTTTAACTAGTCTCATCTTTGTCAAGCCTTATTTTAGCTACTTTTATTTATTATTTTTTGAAGTAGAATATACAAAAAGAGAGTTACTTATAATTCAAATCCTATTTACATTTCTGGGCTTCAGGTAAAGAATATTGTTGACAACTTTATTGAGACTTTCTATGTTGAGAGCATATTTTGATTGATGAAGAATAAATAGTAAGTTCATCTTTATAAATATAACAAGTCTTACTAGATCATACAACTGTTCACCAATGAGGAAATTCCTTAGGAAATGTCAATTCCTATCTCTTTCCTTGATTCTTGATAGGCATTCTGACTATTTATTTGGAATATAAAAAGGATAGATATGTTTAACATGACTGCACCATTAGAATAGTGAGGAAGGTACCATTTAAGTAAGATGCTTTAGTTATGGAAACTCTATTCATGAGGTAAGAAAGGAGGCTTAAACAACCCTGGGAGGTTTCTCCTCAAATACTCTTACTTCACAGATGACAAAAGTAAAGTTCAAAGTTTTAAGTGATTTCAACTGGGCGAATCACCTTGGCCTTACAGCCAAGTGATGTTTCAAACAATCAATCTCCTTCTAAAATATCTTCCTTAATATTAAGGAAGATATGAAGCAACGCTTAATGAAAATGTGCTTTTTAAATTTAAAGCACAATGTAGACACATAAAAATACTAGAACAATTCTCTTGTAGCCTATGAGAGTAAATAAAAAAATCATCAATTATCAGTGCCTTTGTATGGTAATGGTAGTTATTATTTAATAACAAAATAGTTGATAAGTTAGTATGTAATATTTATCAGACACAGGCAGAAAGTTTATCAATGATTCCTAGTTTGTGTTATATGTGTGTGTGTGTGTGTGTGTTTGTGTGTGTGCGCACACCCACACGTGGCCATGTGTTTGTGAGTGTGCATGTACATTCATCCACTCAGAGGTTAGTGTCAAGTTCTGTGTCCTCATTCTCTTCATGGTACCTGCTTGGGTGGTGATGTCATGAGGATGTTATGCCAGAAACCAAGATGAACAAGTTTGTGTCTTTGCACAAAGTCAGAGTAGCACAAGAAGGGAAGATGACAGGCTGCTAATGGTTATGTATTCTGTGGTGTGCTAATTGCATCTCAGCAAATCTCCATTAAGATGAAGGAAAGTGAATGTTGTGACACTGAGTTTCTGTTTCAGTGTTTTTTTCTTCTCCTAAACTTGCCGAGGTTTCCCAAATATAACAGATGATTTTTCCTTTCTTTCAGCTGGCTTTCCACACATAGACAGATGCCATAACAACTTTTGACTGCACTGAGCTAACAGACTAAAATGAATTCAACACAGAGAAGGACAGGTAAAGCCAGCTGCTCAGTACAGGAGAGTCTGAGATGGCTTGTACATCTAGACACTTCCATTCACACCTGTTAAGCTGGCCCAGTCTTACTGATTCTCTCTGCAAGGCCCACAGAGATAGTTTGGTTTTCTGCCAACTTTCCCCTCTGCTATGTCTTCCTTCACTTTTGCTTTAAGTCGAAAACTATCTGCTTCAGAGTTCCAGAAATGAATCCAAACTATTTTTCAGTTGTGATTCTCCCTATTTCTATAATATAACCCTGTTTCCCTACTGTTAATGATTTGTGAAGTTGAAATATGAAGCAGTGCATTGTAGACGTAAGACTTTTCATGATATACACAGTATTTTGGTATTTGATAATATATAAAAATAATAAAATTCAGAGTCACATTTTAAAATGTAGAGAATGAGCCTTTGGCGAGCTGAAGGAAAAGCAAGCACACTTATTGTCTTTGAAAACACTCAGGAAAAACAGTGGCAATTGTATCAAATGCTGATGTATCACTGAAAGCTCATTTACTTAAAGCTTGCAACACAGTGACTTTGAGTATGTTCAGCACATGTGATTTCATGTGGGCCTTGAGAATGAGCTCCTGACCATTCCTACTTTTGCTGAAGTTTAACTGAAGATTAAGATCACTACCTTAATTCTGGCCAAGACAACCAACCCGAAGCTCTATTCCCAATCCACTCTTTTATAACCAACATTGGAAATGATGGTGACTTGTTCAATATTGAAAATCATTTTGACTCCATAGACCCCTGGAACTGTGAACTCCAATTCATCTATGTGTCGTGCTTTATAAAACATTCCCACAATCCACTTTAAACCAGTGAAGCAGGATTTCACTTACATAAGGAAAGAGAGAAAATATTCTCCAAGAGCGTATGACAGCTTACTCTTACAATAAAATTTTCTTAAATAACAACTCAAAGTCAAGCAATAGTAAATTTTATATACCTAAATAAATTATAAATCTAACTTAACTTTTCATAATAGAATGACTTTAAATTATAAATCTAACTTAACTTTATAATAGAATGACTTTTTTCAAATATGAAATCTGGAGACAAATATATTCAGATGCACGTGTTGGTGGGACTTTTAAAATATGGAAGTAATTATTTTTCATATACTCATTCTATCATGTTGAGAATCAAAGTCTGTTTATACATGCAATATTATTAACAATGTAATAATATGTAGGCATAATCTACCACATAGAGTTTTTAAACTGAAGTCATTGAAACAGTTATAATCATTCTTGAATATATTAAGCAAAAAGATCAATACTTGAAATTTACTTTGTAAATAATTTTACAAACAAATATTTAAAATGGATAATTTCAATTAATATCTACTTTAACTTTGATTTTGCTATAAATTGTTTGATGATTATTTATTTGGCAACTACAACATAATGAACATCTAAAAATCTTACTTACCTTAATTTTGAGTTGCCAAAAGTTCAAACATAGCTAAAAATCTATATGTTTATGTAGGTTTAACTCAGTTTCAATGAATTAAATACCACTATTCGAAGTTGTGATGAGCTGAGTGATGCACACTCAATGGCTAACTTCTTGCAACCGTGTCTTCACTTCAGATTCACACTGAGGCAAGCCCTACCAGTGCTTTCTCTCCCTGGGAACATGAAGCAGATGAAAAGCCAAAGGATGCTTTTCAGGTAAAGATGAAAGTCATCAAGTAGGTGAATTAAAAAGAACAGATTCATTTATCTTTGTCTTTTTACACCTGGACTGAAATGCTAAGAGCCATCTGTCAAAACCACATGCACTACAATAAAGGGCATTTTGTTTATCTGTGAATAAATTAAATGGACTTGGATGGGGTTTTAATGGAAATGTGCACAGCTGAGGTTTCTAAACAATCAAGGCCTACATTTCCCCAGACAAGCTCTTGATGGGCCACTTTAGAGGACAATCCTCAAGGAGAATGCTTGGGTCCTTTCACTTCTTACAATACGGCCATGCAGCCAACATTTGCTCTTTAATATTTGAAGCATTCTGGATCATAGGGAATTAGAAAAGGGTTCCAGCCAGGATCCATCATGAAAGCTTGCCTGGAAAGGAGGAATAAGGTAAAACAAAATACAAGGTTTTCTTTTCAATGCTTAAGAATGGGGTTTTCAGCAAAAATGATAAAACATAATTACTTTTTTGGAAACTGAAACTAAATAAATCATAGACAACAAAATGTTATACCAATTTCTGGTTTTTCTCTTTATTTTTCCTATGAAAATAAGGCAACAATTTGTTGAAAAAGGAAAGTCATGCTCCTTCCTAGGTTTGACTATCACTTTCCTTAATTGTTTTCATTAAGAATGAAATGGAAAAATAAATGCCAGAAAAAAAAATCAATGGAAAAATCAGGCTCAAACTGTATTTTTGGTTTTCAAAATAAAATAGAAAAAATAGAAATATAGAAACACAGTATCTTAAAAGAGTTCAGAAATGCCATCTGGGATAGTTTGCTTAAAATGTGGGGCCTAGGGAGATGACACAACGAGTAAGCATTCTTGCTGTATAAGTGTGAAGATTTAGTTTTGATTCCTAGAATCTATATAAAAGCTAGTATGGTTACATGCAACTATAACATGTCATTGTGGTAAGCAGAGCCTAAAAGAATCACAAGTAGTTTCTAGTCACGAAACTAGCTCCAAGTTCAGTAAAAGACCTGAATTAATGGAGGTAAGATGGATAGCCATAGAGGGAGACACCAGGCATCCTCTTCTGGCCTTAAATTTGTACAGCTGTTTACACTGACATAAACATGGGTGCATATTGTCCATCCCCACACACTTTATTTAAATATATAAATAAAATGTATAACTTTGTGTAAATATCTATTAGGATGTATAATACTATTGCTCTAATAAGACAATATGACCAAAGCAACTTGTAGAAGAAACAGTTAAATGGAAGCTTACAGTTTCAGAGAATGAATCTATGACCTTTAGTGGGAGGAGCATGGAAATGATGACTAGGCATGACACTGGAGGAGGAGCTAAGAGCTTACACCTCAATTCACAAACAGAAGGGCAGGAGAAGCAGCAAGAACTAACTGGAAATCCTCAAAGCCTAGCCCAAGTGGCATACATCCTCTAACAAGAACACACCTCCTAATCCTTCCAAAGAAGTTCCACTAACTGTGGAACCAAGCATTCAAATATATAAGCATAAGAGAACCATTCTCATTCAAACCACCACAGTCCACTTGCAAAACTAACACCGAAATTAAATACATTTTCTGAATTATTCCCTTATGTGCATTGATGTTTTAGTTGTGTGCATCTGGCTTCTTCAAAAATAGCAGGTGCTACAGAGAGCATACAATGTATAAAACTTTCTGTTCACGTTGGTGAACAGAAATGTACTATGGAGATTTTAAAATCAATTTGGAAAAATTAAGATGTCTCAATGTTTTGAAATATTTCAAAGCATTTAAAATACATTTAGAAAGAGCAGAAGTTGTAAAATAAAGAGAACCTCAGAAAATGCACTCCTATTGAAATACATTTAAAACACCTGTAAAATTAATAAAGTTTACTGTTTCATGATATTAGAAAATATGCAAAGGATTTTAAGTTTCTTAGGATCACTTATTCAGGAAAATGCTTGAATTTCGGTGAGCATAATGTGTATTGTATGTTTTTAAATTGCTTTATTCTTATTTTTTATCTTTGCAGTTATGATAAATGTGACAAGTGACAGCATAGTCTCCACATAAGAGGGAAGGCAGACTGTCTTCACCCACAACAATTCATGGAGCACTCAGTTCTCTTTAATAACAATATTCGTAGGAGGAATATATAGGTGACCAGACATAGAATCTTCACAGCTAGAAGAGTCACCTCCTTTGACTGTTTGTCAAATCAATCAATGGCATTTGTTTATTTAACATGTCAAATGTCTAAGGCATAATGTCTTTTACAAATTATAGTTTGGCCTAAAGTGGTCAAGAAATGAGAATGGAATTAGAAATATCTAAGAATTGTTTATTTATACGAGTCTTAGAAATTTCCAATATATGTCTTAGAACATAGAAGACCCTGTGCATGTGAAGGGTAGTGCACCTGATCATCCATGAAGGATACAAGAAGCCCTTAAGCTTTCTAAGGTGCCACATTTGCAGCAAAGATGACATCCTCAGTTTGAAAGTGTCTACTGTGAAAACTTGTCTAGTCATATAAGGACCACAGCTTTTTTTTAATAATTTATTTATGTTTTCTCAAATCATAATTCATTCACACAGGGGTTACAAACACAGAAAGGCAGGATGTGGGGAAGGGGATGATACTGGAGTGTGGGTGTTCAGGGGGAATACAGATATCTTTCAGAACTGGGTATTGGCTGGGTGAAGGTTTAGGGCACAGGTCACTATGACTCTGCCTATGACTCACTTGTACTTATCTAAGTTGGTCTGCCAAGGCTAACTATTTGTAAGGTCTATGACTACTCAGGCTTGTAAATTTCCACAAAGGCTGCCTGTTTACAATAGTTTATAGCCATCTGTTTCAATGTTTTTCCACTGAGACCCAAGACTTGGTGTTAGTATACATATATGACAGGCCTATTGCTGATTTTAGGCCTATGGCTGATTTTAGGCCTTCAGTGTGTAAGCAGGGCTGCCCCTGACATCTCCTCCCTTCTCTAAGTATAGAAGGGCTGTGGCAACTCTAATCTTGCAAAGACAGGGATAGAGGCCTGACCTCCAGTACTTGAAGGGGACCATGCAATGGTTCCGGTCCCCCTGTCGTTGTTCAATGAGGCATGAGGGCCATACCCACTCCGATGTCTTTTTCCTGGAGAGGGGATACTTTTGACATCAACCCCTATGCAGTCAGGCTTGTCCCTCGGGAACCCAGAGAGATATTTTCATCTTTTATTTATATTCCCTTGCAGTGCTTATCCTTGCAACCTAAGCAAGAATTCAGATCGCCAGTCAGAGGGGGTTCTGGGTGGTCCCTCTCTGCTTGGTCTAGGGGCGGAAGTCCCCTCTTTTTAGGTTGGGTGAAGATGGGTTTTGGGAACACCCTGTATAAAGTAACAACATCATCTTGTGTCTCGTGGTCCTCCACAGCTAACGTATGATACTGTTACTGAATAAGTTTTGCTACCAAATTATTTATCTGTTGTTTCACAGATTAGTCAGCCTATTTGAGGGCCAGGGACTGGTAGAAATAAGCAAAAAGAACCAAAATAAGGGTCCCAAGATGGGAGGAAGTAGGGTTGACAACCTTGGAGAGGCTGAAAACCAATTCTTGTACCAGCATTCATCTGTCTCTTTCTCTCTCTGATTTTTCTTAGGACCTTCACTACCTATTTCATGTTCTCTTTAACCCTCCTTGTCTTGTCTATGTAAAGGCAACATTCTTCTTTAAGGGCTGTAAACAGTCAATAGCTGTACACAGCCTTTTCTATTGTAATAGAGTAAATCAAGTCCAATAAGGATCTTTGCGATTTTAGGAGGTCTATTCAGACAGAGAAACAAGAGATTTCTTCAGATTAGTGATGTCAATCTCTAGCTGTTTGATGTTCTTGTCAGTGGCCCTTCAAAGGTCTGAGTAGTATAAGTTCTGAGGCCAGCATCTGGATTAGAACTTCTAACAACAGACATCACGGGTGATTTATTTTTACCTGGAAAGAAAAAAGAAGGGGATTCTCAGGGAGATTTTTCTTCCCTGGATGTAAATTTTTATTCATTGTATTTATGGTTGGGCCTCGCTTTGTGTGGGTATTTTTTTCATTAATCTTCTTGGTAACCAGTTAGCTGTGCCTTCTGTGGTATCAGACAGGCATATCAATCCTCGGCCCCATAAGGGAACTGGGTTTGGGCCATTCCCTTTAAGGGTAAGAGGGTCCTTCCCCATATCTGTGGCAAAGTTTTTGTTGGTCTCAATGGTGCCAGAGGTAGTCAGCAGCAGATTTGCCATGAGCTTTCAGCTTTAGAGAGATAAAAGTGAACAAGGCATGATGGAGAGTATTTCAGGGGGACTCCTTCTGAGGAGGTACCGTTCCCCCTCTTTTGTTTTTAAAGCCAATTTTTCAGAGTTCTTGTAAAATCAGGGCAGAAGTGCCAACAGTTGCTCCTTCCACACTCAGAGAGTCATGAAAACCCTATTTAAAGAAATATAAATCTATATTAATAATCTTTTATCAAGGGACTGTTATAGTACTGCCGACAACTAATCAGACTACATAATATATCAATTAGTAATAGCTTCTTCTACTTTTTGTGAGATTACCTCTCTTTTGTCAATTAATTGTTGAGGAAAATTAGAATTTACATCTCTCTTGAGAATATTAAACAGAGACTTAAATTCTTTTGTGGAGAGCTTAAAATAAGATCTTAGCCAATTAGCATCTTTTAGAAACTTTTGAAAATAATTTAAAATAAGTAAACTCTCTCTCTTTTCATTTTTAGACCCTTTATCTGTGTTTTTTTCTTAAATTGGATATTATACTTATTTACCTTTCAATATTATCTCCTCTACCAGGAGCACAGCTTTTCAAAACAGGCATTTTAGATTGATAACTAAGTTAATCAAAGACTTCAGTGGAATCTGAGAAGAAGAAATACAGGCCATGGGATTAGTCCTCAAATGTCGCAAAATAAACTCCAGGTGTAAAAACTACAGGGGGAAAGAAGCCACAACCCACACTAAGGAAAGAATGAGAAGCTGGTTAACATAGTTATAGTGTTTGGTATGGAAATATTGTCTTCAATAGAAGAACATAAAATGTAAGTTGTAAGAGAGGGAGAGATAAAGGGACACGTGAGTGGTTCAGTGACAGCAAGGGTTTACAGGGTGATGGGAGGCCTTGCAAAACGGTTCTCTCCTCTGAGGACAAGAGCCTGTTTTACTTGTAGGTTAGGATAGCTGTAGTTCTATAGTATGTACGTATGTAGTACTTAAATATGTATGTGTACAGAAAGGGAGAAGGAGACTATTTGCTTTTAGCCTGTCAATGGCTGTTGCTATATGGTAATTGAGAAAACAAACTGAGTGGTGAATTAAAGAACGTCGGGTGTGGATAGACATGTCTCACAATCAGCTCTATCTGGGTGTCAGCAGCAGCATTGAATGAAATGGCCTTATTTTTTTATTGTTTAAACAAAAGAAAAAGTTTTACAAATTGGTAGAGATATGACTAATGTAGAGATTATACCTATAAGCAGAAGTCATGATATATGAATGATGCTGTCAAGTAGAAATAAAAACTGTTGTTTAGAAACCCTTAGTTTCATTTTAATTTGTAAGAGAAAAAAGGTATTTATTTTAAATTATATCTCTACATTACAGTCGTTTATTGTGGGGAAATCAAGGGAGGGATGTCAAACAACTAGTCACATTATACATACAGTCAAGAACAGAGGGACATAAGTGCATGTTTGTCTGCTCAGCTCAGTTTCCCCAGTCAAACAGTTCAGGATATACTGGCTAGGGAATCACACTGCCTACAGTGAATAGGGTGTTCCAAAACTGATTAACTTAGTTAAGCCAATCTCCTACAGACATATTCAGAGGCTAACCTGATACAGACAATAACTCATTGAGATTTTCTTCCCATGAAATTCTAGAAACCCAAATTGAATATATTGAACCGATATTATTGAATAGTTTTAAACAGCTACTATAAATTCAGGAAAAGAAATAAAAGATATGTTTGTAGCAGAAAAGTAAAACTGAAATTACACCAAAGAACGAGAATTTCAAAGGAAAAAATATAGAAATTCAAAGGCAGAAAATATGAAAAATTAGAATAAAATTTTATTTTGAGGACTGGGGTAAATATAAGTTGCCAGAAGACTCTTTAGTTTGGAAACAGACAATTGGTAATCTAAATGAATTGCTAAATAACCCATTGTATATGAATTAAGGATGCAGTAGGGTATATGTTTGAGTCTACAGAGCAGGGTGAGGGTTCATCTTTGCGACTGAGTATTACTGAAGCTACTTCATAAAGTTAAGATCCATTCAGGGAGATCCATAGCTAAAGATTTCATAGAACAAACTTTGAAAGACAAGGTAAAATACCTTGAAATTCATAAGGCTAAACTCAACCACAGTTTTCAAGAAACAAGTAATTTCTCATCTGAAACTCTAGTGGTTATAAACTTTGAAAAAATGAGTTCTGAATTGTTTTTATATGTATGGAAAACCAATTTTATGAGTACCATTTCCCTTTTAAATAGGCTGCTTTGACTTGTATGTTTTTGATACTTTTGTCAAAAATTAGGAGGCTATTTTTATGTGAGTTTATTTCTGGGTCCCCTATGTGTCTACTTTTGGGGCAGTTATTTGGTTCATATAGTTTAAGATCAAGAATAAGACAATAGATGCTAACTCTCACCAGCCCTTTACTATTGTTCTGGAAGTCTTAGCTAGAGCAATAAGACATGAGAAAGAAAGAAGTCAAAGGATTTCTTTTATATTGTCACATATTTAATGAACTTGAACAAAAGGAGGCTACTGCTTGCAATATTACTACATTAATCTAAGTGACTGACCCTAAGGTGAATTGTTTATTAAGGTTGCTAACCCGAGTTTTCATACCCTTTGAGGAATCAACTGTATTAAATTAAGCACAAATTAGGCTCTCTATCAAATTCTCTTGCCTCAGCATCGGGATTAATTAAATATATGTGCAATTTCTCTGGAACTTCTAAGATAAATTTTTAAATGGTTATCCAATGAGACTCTGAAGAAAATGCATTTTAGACCATAAGAGAGAAATGATGCAAAAAGCACATTTACAAAATAAGAGGGAAAATCAGACCTTCAAAAATAGTAAATGCAAAATATATCTGACTGTTAAATATTTCAAGGACACATGCAGTAAAACACATTTTATGCTTTTATCACAGAAGTAAAGCATTGAGACCATGAAATTCAGCACCATTGCTCATATGTGAATTAATTAGGGTATATTCCTTTCATATTTTATAGACTATCACATTGTGAACAGTCCTTTGTTATACGTGGCAGTCTGAATAAGGAAGATGTCTATAGCTCATATATTTGAGTATTAGATCTTCTGTTGGTGAAACGAAAATTAGGGGTGTGACCATGTTGAAGCAGGTATTTCACTAAAAGAAGGTTTTGAGATGTCAGAAGCCCATGAAATTTCCAGTTAGCTCTCTCTGCCTCATGCTTATAGATCAAGATGTGAGGTCCATGCCTGCCTGCCTGCTGTCTTGGTAGGATGGCCATGGAATCTAACTTGCAATGCCTAAGTTCCAAATTATATACTTTATTCTACAACTTTCCATGATCATGCTGTCTTATCACAGCAATAAAAAAATAATCAAGTCATTGTACTGTATGATACTTATTTAATCCTAAACAATTTTTCCTTCTGTTGTCTCAGCAAGGTATTTTTAAAAGTTTATTACTTTAATATATCTTTAAACAATTTCAATGTGTCATCTCCAGCGTGGATCTTTGGAAGCTACATGATGTTGCCATGAAGAGTGAGATGCACTCTCTAAGCACAAGACATTTATATTACATGATGAAGATCTGAAAACAAGCAGTTATTAATATTTCATATTTAGTATCAGATCAGTAGGTACACATAACTATCTATTCCTCTAACTATAGATATATAGTTACTATGATTATGTTTTTCTGTCCTCTAACAAAACAAAAAGTAATAAAGAAAAAAGAGTAAGTAACAACTCAAAAAAACTTATCAAGTATACAGTCAGCTATAATGTTTTTGTATAGCAACAAAGATGAAAAATCCCTTCGAGTATTGAAATATGTGAATAGTATACATTATTTTACATAACTGCTTTGTATTCCTCAAAGAACATCTCATCTCTTTAAAGGCATTCTTTTCATTCTGTAGCAGTAAGCATGGAATGAGATGTAGCTGAATATAAAGAAGATTGTCACTTATCAATAATTTTCTCCAAAGCAACAGGCAATGGTTAGTAAACAATACAAAAATGAAACAATTTAAAGTAAACTAGGAGTCATAATGTTTAAATAAGTTCATGTCACCAATATTTAACATTGACAGAAGTTCCCTCCTGTGCTTAGAATGTTTGAAAATATTTCCATCTTATTACCATTAAATACATTGGGTCCGTTTAAACACAGAGAAAACATCTAGAGAACAAGAGGTGCAGAAAGCTGGCAGAGGGCGTACCTGGAGCGCTAACTTCTACCAGTAGCATACCATTTGTGAGCACATGCTCAGAGAATTTGATAGGACTTGAGATGAATAGGATCCTTACAGACAATAATATCACATCTTATGTATCTACCCTTAATACATTGTTTTCTGTGTTTTTCTTTCTCTCTTGTCCATTCGGCATTTTGACATTTGTTGGTCTATAGATCCGGGTCACATCCATCGGTTTTGTTGTTGTTGTAACTGTTTTTTGTTTTGTTCTTTCTCCAAGCATATTTTATTTTTACCCCAGCGAAGGACATATAAATATTCTTGTTACCTTCTTTCACAGTAGTTAACAGTAGTAACTTCATTACCTTTCTTCACCATAGTTAACAGCCCAGGACTTATCTCTTTGACTTGGTAACTGAGAAAGATCAGATCACTGATTTATTTAGCTTTGTGGCTATCTGTCACTGGAGATAGCACCCACTGGCAAAAATCTGGTGGCTCTGATATTTACTTCATGATATTTTTCGTCTTTCAAGGATTACAACATTTTGCATACTCCTGTTCACTGTCTTCCGAGTTTTGCTTGGCATTTTCAGTAGAAAGGAAAGTTTGCCAATTATTCTGCTATGATTTCAACCAGAAGAAAATTATTGGCTTTTTGTTGGATATCACATGAGCACAAATGGGTTAGTTCCCAATAATGACTTTTGGAACTGCTCTGGTACTACGAAGAATTTTCTAGTCCTTTTTAAAATCCACACTCCAGCCCCATAATTTGATTCATAAAGACAAAATATCAAGAAATTATTATCCATTACTTTAAAAAATTAATGTTAAACTGTAAAAATTCATAGATCTCTCTCCCGGTACTTAGGGATGCAGCTTGGACAATGAGGAAGGGTCTTATTGTTACTGAAAAGTTAAAATATTACCTAGGAATACTAAGTGAAGTCCTAGCATTAAGAGGAAGAAGTTGACACTTCAGCAAATGAACATCTGTGATTACAAGATTTTATCTGTTCTCTTGCTTCATTATAATTTGTTATGACTAAAGAAATTACTCTCTTGATTTCTCTTTGCAAAAAGATCTTGAAAAATAATTTTAACATTTTAACATTGTGGCATCATCAGATAGTTTATGAAAATATAGCTACATATTCTGGTGTGCTAAAGAAAAAAGGTGACACTCTAAGACAGCCTCGAGTTTGTTCCACTTATTATTAGAAGTTGGAAAACTAAGAGAGAGTAAAAATTTAACATAGTTCAAAACATGTATAGACTTTAAAAGAGAAATCTGCCAAGTGAGGATATAAAAATTCAGAATATTAGACATGAGATATGACAAAATGTTTTAAATCTTATTAATAGAGACTATTACAAATGTTTTAAATTGGACTAACAACTCATTTCTACTTAGAAAAAAGAGGATTTATTACCCAATATGAATCATAAAAAATCATTGACTTAACAAAACATTTCCTTGACATTCTAAGGTTCATTAAAAATTATTTGGTCAAACTTCAGAATTTCTGACTTTGAAATTTGTTACCAAAAGCTTTTACCTTTTGTCTTAAGTGGCTTGCATGAGTTTACTGGCAGTCAAGCAAGAAGAAATAACAATATACACATATTGTCATATTAGAACAGAATAGCTAATTGTAACTAAACAGACCTATGAAAGATTTAGCATTGGGAAAGCTGTATCCTAAATTTAAACTTATATGTCAGAAATAATTGTTATTCACAGTATCAAAACCCTTACATTTCAAGATTTATTTGAAAAAATAAACCACTACATGTTTTCATGTAAACTGAGATATAATTACATACATTTTGTTCCTAGGAATTGTTAAATCACAGAGTCACAGGGCATAGATTGGAATGAAATAA
The DNA here is from genome assembly GCF_004785775.1 of Grammomys surdaster. Taxonomy (NCBI): domain Eukaryota; kingdom Metazoa; phylum Chordata; class Mammalia; order Rodentia; family Muridae; genus Grammomys; species Grammomys surdaster. The sequence goes on from NW_021604660.1 coordinate 2,348,576, forward strand.
AAGGAATAGTCTTGTGCTCTTACCTCACTGTAAACGGACATGAGGAAGGGTGTCCTCAGACAGCCTTGTCCATGTCTTACATATTATGCAGGCCACTGTGTCAAAAATCATCCCTGCAGTTCTTACCACTAGGGATTTGAAACTTTTTTCTAAAGCACCATGCTTGTATCATTAAGGGGCAACCTTAGAGTTCCTGCGAGTTTCTTCCTGCTGTGAACATCGGGGCTCTGGCCTCTGTCTCCCGGCCACCACCCTCGAGCCATGGCCCCAAAGCGGCCATCTGCGGTCCTGCCTCAGCCCGAGAAACCCAGACCGGCTGCTGCCCCGAAGCTGGAGGACAAGTTGGCCTCTGCGGGCCTGCCGAAGGGAGAAAAAGAACAGCAAGAAGCAATTGAACATATTGATGAAGTACAAAATGAAATAGACAGACTTAATGAACAAGCCAGTGAGGAAATTTTGAAAGTAGAACAAAAATATGACAAACTCCGCCAACCATTTTTTCAGAAGAGGTCAGAATTGATCGCCAAAATCCCAAATTTTTGGGTAACAACATTTGTCAACCATCCACAAGTGTCTGCACTGCTTGGGGAGGAAAACCAGGAGGCTCTGCACTATTTGACCATAGATGAAGTGACAGAATTTGAAGACATTAAATCAGGTTACAGAATAGATTTTTATTTTGATGAAAATCCTTACTTTGAAAATAAAGTTCTCTCCAAAGAATTTCATCTGAATGAGAGTGGTGACCCGTCTTCAAAGTTCACCGAGATCAAATGGAAATCTGGAAAGGATTTGACAAAACGCTCAAGTCAAACACAGAATAAGGCCAGCAGGAAGAGACACCACGAAGAGCCAGAGAGCTTCTTTACCTGGTTTACTGACCATTCTGACGCAGGTGTTGACGAGTTAGGAGAGGTCATCAAAGATGATATTTGGCCAAATCCCTTGCTGTACTATTTGGTTCCCGATATGGATGATGAAGAAGGAGAGGCAGAAGATGATGATGATGAAGAGGAGGAAGGGATGGAAGATACTGATGAAGAAGGAGATGAGGGTGAAGGTGAAAAAATGACGATGAGGATGAAGGGGAAGAAGGAGAGGAGGATGAAGGCGAGGACGACTACCACAGAAGATTGATGGATTCCAACCTTTTTAATTTTCTTTTTATTTTTTAATTTTCTCCAGTCCCTGGGAGCAAGTTGCAGTCCTTTCCGCCCTGTCCCTCTGTGCTCAGTTGTCCTGTTTTTGAGGTCTCAACATCATGGTTTTCAACTAATTTGGAGAAAAAATCTTGAGCAAATACAGCAGGAAAAGAATATCCATGTTTCTGTTCTAAATTCATTTTTATCCTTTCTTGTCTCAAAAATTTGTGGATCCAACATCACCACCATGCTCTGTGGGAGAAAAAGAAAAGCGTTCCAGTTCCCTTGGCTCTGCTGGGGGCTGGAGGGTGCTAGGCCCCTGGGTAGTAGTGTATAGAATTCTAGCTTTTTTCTTTTCTCTGTGTATTGGGCTCAGAGATTACACTGTGTCTCTATGTGAATGCAGACAGTTAGCATTTACCAACACATACCTGTCTACTTTCTCTTGTTTAATAAAAAGAAAAAAAAGAAAAAAAAAGGGGGATATAGATAGTGAGCAAGGGTGGGTTTGAGGTGTCGGGAGGTAGGTGGGCATCTGACAACATGACTTCTCCTTTGTCATGTTTAATTGTGATGTTTAACAGACATCCTTGCAGTTTAAGGTGACACTGTTAAAATAAAATTCTCTCCTGACGATGACTTGAGCCCTGCCACTCAGTGGGAGAATCAGCATAACCTGGAGGGTTTTATTTGGAGTTGACATTTTCTGTTGTAACTTTATTTTTATTTTTTTCTTTTTTTGGTTTTCACTGGAAGGAAAAAGATGCTCATTTTAAATGTTGAAGTGTACAAGTTGCTTTGTTACAATAAAATCAAGTGTACACACACACACACACACACACACACACACACATACACACACAAGGGGCAACTTTAAACTTTTTCTTTTGTGTCTCTAATAACCAGTGCATTGCTCCTCAAGCCCAGAGGAGTGGCATAGTCAAAGGGAGCTAACAATTGTGGTTCCAGCATCTCTCTTCCTTCCTTGTGCCTGTTCTCTTCTGAAGAACAGCTAAGTTTGGGGATATGTTATTGGCTGGGAAGGAATAGATTAACTGTCTCAGCCCAATGTTTTTGTAGACTATAGCATGAGTTTTTCCCTGTGTCTTGCTTCATGCCTTCAGTACTTAAACAAACTGTTTCTTCTTCTCCATGAACACTTCAAATGGTGCTTATAAATTTATTTTTCTTTCTGGCTAAATATAACTCAGAGTTATACTCATGCTTGGTAGGCACATGTACTATTATGGGACGATCTTCAACTCTTATTATGCTGTTGAGTAGAATTCAAATGAGGACATTTTCATTTGCATGTAGGTGAAGAAGAGGTGGCTTTAAGATTAGAGATCACTTCAGCAAGCCCAGCTTAAGTTAAAGACTTTTTTTACATAGTTCAGTGAAAAGCTCATTAGAGTTTCACAGTGAGGACCGCATTTAAATACTCTCTGACAATGAACTATGACTTTGACTGTCTTTATCTTGTTAGTGCATCTCTTTCAGGAGTCTTACATGGTGCTTAATGACACATGCAGAAATAGCACCAGGTGATGATAGAGGAGACACAATGTTTAGCCTTCCATTTAACAAATCAGTTCATTTTAGCTAACGTTCAATCTTTTGGAAGATAATTGGTCAGCCCCTTTCACATAAGTACACCCATCTCTTCTCAGGAAAATGCCAAAAAACAGCAAAATAAATGCAAGTCATTGTCTCAAGAGGTTATTTTTTTCCTTTTCTCTTTCTCTTTCTTTCTTTCTTTCTTTCTTTCTTTCTTTCTTTCTTTCTTTCTTTCTTTCTTTCTTCTGACACGATTCATTTGATATCACACAAGTGGGGCTAAGATTGTACCATCCCAGAGTCACCAGATACTAAACTGTTTTTGGCATTATGGCCAGAATTTCAGTCCCCTTAGGCTAGACATAGCTTTGAAAAATAGTCCCTGGTGACTTTGTTTTTCTGATTGTATCTATGCCTTAGTCTCTATATAGGGCCTCAATTAGGGTAGAAGCAAGGCCTACTACAAGGTCATCATACTCCTACCTTAAGATTTATGGTAAAACTCTTGGCCCTAACTTAGTATCCATGTTGAAAATGTTATGATGGGGTCTGTCGCCTTCTTCTTCATGCTTATTTGTTCCTTCTGCTCTTTAACTCTACTGCCATGACATCATGGAAGTTTCTTTCCTTAAAACTTCCAAATTCCCTTTGAGAGATGAGTCAACAATAACAGTCATGCTAAGTGACTATGTGAGAAAAATAACAGATTCTTTCTTACTTCACTACTGTAACTAAGTTTTAAACATTTCTCTTACATATCACATTGGAGTTCTAGCCCAAATTAAGTATGTTAACTGAATAAAACATTTTAAAAATAAACCTAACTCTCAACACACAGTTGTTTTCCTTACCCAAATTTGAAAATAATCCTTTTTCTGTATCCCTATGGAAAACTGGTTTGGGATCAAAATATGAGACTGAAAACATTTCTGAACAAGAACTTTAACTTACAGATAGGCACTGAATGGCTTATTGTTCTCTTCTGGATAATCTTGTTGCTACAGTTATCAAAGGCCACTCTAAATTGGAGCTGCTACAAAAATAACCATTAGATAAAGGCATTGTACTTTTTATGATGAATATCAATAAGCATCAAAATTGGCCTTCTGCTGGATCTGCGAAGGTCTTCATTCTCAACAGTAAGATAAAAAGAAAGTAATTTAATTTGTATATCTGTGGCACCAAATGTAAGAATTAGTGTACATTTCGTCCCCCTTCCCATGGTAAAAAATTTACCAGGTCAGACTACCAGCTCTTCTAGCATCATATTGATTGAAACAAATAATGTTCTACTTTATGACTCTTGTAGTGACATGTGCAGATTAGCTTCTTTAAAATTTACTTCCCCTTAGAAAAACAAGCCTGAGAATGATTTCACATAGTGGAATGCATTATTGAGTTAGTCCTGTCCTCTAACAGATGACCAGAAATTAATAGAACATGGAAACCTGTTTCCATATGAAGTCTCTATGGAACTTGCTGAAATACCAACATTTAGTTGCTCAATAAAGGCTAATTGGCAAAGATGATAATGATATGTTTCTCATTCCCCAAAGGGCTATCTTACTCTGTTGGTTTTCCATCCATCTGCTTGAAAACATGGAAAAGAAAAAAAAATGTCTTCATCCATAAGATAAATAATGTTTTCCACAGTTTGTTATGTTCCTGAACTCTCTTGCTCTATATTTTAATTATGCACATACAACACTCACTACAACCAATTATTTGATAATTAACAACTTTTGGAAGGCTTTCCCTGTAAATTGTAATCTTTGAGAAAACTTGAATGAAAGATTCTGGAGAAGAGGATTGAACTGTGTTTATTATTTTATTTCTACAATTACGACTTATTGCACAAAATTCAGAACTGCCTTGCTTGGTCAACATGAAGCCAAGTCATTGGGATAAGGAATTCATAGAGGAGGACACATAAGCATCAGTGACATTCCTGGATGATGCTAACTCAGTTGTCTTCAGAATTACTTTCTCAGATATTTTCATTTGAGATAATTGTCTTTTTTTTCTTTCTTTGAGAAAGCAGAGGCATGGAAAAGTAGTCCCATATTGGGTGGAAGCATGAGAAAAGAAGTCAGGCAAGACACACACACATCATTTTTAAGTTGATATTTGTTATCAGGCAAGGAATTACTCCCCTGACTCTGGAAAAATAGGCAAAGTAGCTGTTGTCTTTCCTTGATATGTCATAAGATCTTTCTCTTATTCTGGTTCACTCTCCAATCTTCTTATTCCACCCATATACTTCTTCTACACACACATACATGAAAGTGACTTTAGGACATATTTTGCTGTTGAAATGCTGGTTTCCTTTTATATAGAAAACTACTATCAATGATTCTGATTTTCTAAATGCAGGTGAGTTTTCACATAAGGTTTCAGAAAATAGCTACAGGATAAAATTTCTCCTGTGGTTGAGGAGTAATGAATAGTTGATGAGTGTTTAGGCTAAGCAGGTTTGACTGGAAAGTTCTATTCATGTATAATCTAGGTTGAAAACCACATGTCCAGCTATGATACAAAGGTCAATCAACATCTTATTTGCATATTAGAATATGATACTTCTACAAACTCCTTCCAGATTTCAAAGCTAAATAACAAAGAAAGAAAATGGCAGCTCATATCCTCAAATTTTCTATGGTTGCACTAACCCATGCTATATAAGCTGTTTGTGGATCCTAAGATGTTAGGATGTGATCATAAACTTTAGGAATCAATAGCAGGAGCTGAAATAATTACTTGTTTTTATACTTAACAGGAAACTATCGAATTATTACAGTTATTTTTTCCAGTGTGTGTGTGTGTGTGTGTGTGTGTGTGTTTGTGTGTATGTGTGTGTGTGTTACCTGTACCTGTTGATTCTATCTTTTAAGGAACCAACTTAACCACACATCTGGAACAATTGTATAGCAGACGTACACTCCTTAAACTAGAAGGTAAGTTATTGAAAATAGCTTCAGGAATTTGTTGAAACTTTTCAGGTCACTAGGCCCTTTCCTGACAGAGCATGCAGTATATCCTGATGAGATCCAAGCTGTAAAGAAGACTCTGAGTCCACATCAGCTGCCTAGAGGAAGCAGAAACCAGCAGGGCTTTCTGAAAGAATTTTAATTCAACTGAGTCATTTGGGAGGGACTTTCTAACCTGTTGAGATGTTTGCTCGCTATCCAGTGTGCTTCAGGTTTCCAGTTCTTATGAGCTGTCACTCATACTGGGGTGATTCGGCTGTCTTTGAATCATTTTTGTTCATGTAAGTAATTTCTCATGCTTATTTCTGTAAGTAACCTCAATAAAATACTTCAGTTAAACAAGTTGTACATTGGTAGTATCTGTCCTTAGGTATGTCATGAGCTTCTTGTTTGGAGTGAGTAGTCATGTGTACTACCTCTTCCCAGGATAAGTTTGTCACCCAGTATTAACACTTAGAATGATTTTATTTGTTTCATTTCTATATTGGCATATTTTATCACTTCAACCTGTCAATCTAATTGGAAGTTTGCTTATTCCAACAATTATGGAAACATGAGGTTTGGTATCATTGATGTACTTATTATCTATTGATCCTAATGGTGAGGTTTAATTGATTTTCTGATTGTTTTGTTTTAAGCAGGCACGAAATAATCAAGTTAGGATTTTGTTCTTCTCATCTACGCATTTGGTAATATACATTTTCTCTTTGTCTCTAAATCTTATGTACTCTGTTATAAATTCAGTCAATAGAATAACCTTTTACTTTTTTGGTGACCTGTGTTCTTGAACCAGGAATTGTGTAGCAGTAACTTACTAAGTGGCAAGCATTTGGAAAAGTTGCCACAATCATGTTTGAATTTACTGGTTGCTCCTATGGTGGAGATGAAGTTCGAATGGGAAAATCTGTGAGTGTGTGAGTACAGATTAATATCTTTGACGATGCTCTTGCTGAGCTCTCTATCCTTGCTGTGTTTCAGTGTCATTCTTATATTTACTGCTGAGAAATTGTATTGACAGCACCAAGTTCTTTATGGAATTATTGGTTTCTTGTCCCTTCTACTGGCTCTATGGGTTGGTATAGATAATATTTCTATATGATTTTGGTGGATGATTTGTTTATTATCATGTGGACATACTATTGTTGTCCAGTAAGCTTTGTTCTAATATCTATTTGTTCTATTGTATTTGCATTACACATGGTTTATGTGTCCTTTTGCTCTCTTTTTTTCCCTAAAATTTATTTATTTATCCACTTCACATTCCAATATCAGTCTCCCTTCTCTCTCTAGTACCCACTTCATAGAGATCCTACACTCATTCCTCCCTCCTCTTCTTTGTGAAGGGTGAGCCCCCTTCTGGGTATCAATCCCCACTATACCTCCACTAACCCCTTTACCTCACACATCAAGTCACTGCAGGACTAGGCACATCCTTCCACACTGAAACCAGACAAGGTAGCCAGTTAGGGCTACCAGTTAGGGGAACAGGATCCATAGGCAGGCAACACATTCAAGGAGATTCCCATGATCCAGATCCTGAGGGACCTGCATTACTGCCTAAGTCATTATAGTTGAGATAACTTTCTTAAATACAATATATGATTTTACTCTTTTTTACTTATCTTACTCAACTATTTTGTTATTACATGTAATGTAACATAATATTTATGTCAAGGTATACGTCTCATATTACTTTTTGTTTCTTCTCTTTCTTTCTTCTCTTTCTTTCTTTCTTTCTTTCTTTCTTTCTTTCTTTCTTTCTTTTGTTCTTTATTTATTTTATTTTTTTTTGATTTTTCAATACAGGGTTTCTCTGTGTAGTCCTGGCTGTCCTGGAATACACTCTGTAGACCAGGCTGGTCTCGAACTCAGAAATCCTCCTGTCTCTCCCTCCCAAGTGCTGAGATTAAAGGCGTGCGCCACCACTGCCCGGCTCTATGTTTATTTTTATTTCTTAGTCTTTTTACTAAACTTTTACCAAAAGAAACTTTGTTTGGTTTGTTCAAGGTATATTAGATAGAATCTATTTGTATAATATTTTAGTACTTATCTTAAGCATTATATGTAGATAACTGTGATGATTTACTGGTATTATCCCCAAGGAAGTATGGAAACTTTATGCCTGTTATTTCTTCATAATAGAAACTTTTAAAGCATACTTATCTTCAGTGTTTCTTATGTATGCATTCAGAACTATTCCCCTTGTTACAATACCTGTTTCCCATACTAAGAAACATTTAAAAAAGTTAAGAGAATAATTAAACCATTTAAACTTCCTTTGTTTCTAATAACCTGAATTTACATTCTTCCTTGTGTGTGTTTTTTCAACCTTTAGAAATGGCGGGGGGGGGGTTAGATCTCTGCTAGGTATCTGTTGACATCAAAGATTGGATCCTCAATGTAATTAGAGTACAAGATTCCAATGATCTTATAGGAATATTTGAAGATCCATTGACTAGAAAAAGTAGAGTGCTGCAGCGTTCAGGGAGGAGAGTAATGGAGGCAATGGTTAACTTCATTGCCATTTGTAGTGCCAAAAGTCACCATTCTGCCATCTCTTCTGACATTACCTAACTGAAGCATGGACAACCATGAATACCTAAATACTCTATTTAGAAAACTGAAATCATATCTTTTTCATCTTCCTGTATATATACACTAGGATTACTATCTAATTAAAATCATGTTTAGTGGCATATGCTTCTGGAAGTGAGAAGTACATAAAGTAAAATATTAGCTAAATTTAGTGGTGTACATTGTAATTCCAGTATTCAAGAGTCTGAAGGCAGGCATCACAAGTTTGAGATTATCCTAACTACGAAGTAAAACCCTGACAAATAATAACTCACAGTGACACTTCTTTTTATATAACATTGTTACCTCATTACCCCTTAAGGATTCTCTAAAAATAGAATGTTGTTTCTTCTCGTGATCATGCACAGATATTTGCATATAGTAGTATTGAAATTAATGTGAATTATCCAAAAGATTACTTCAATTTCCCAACATACCAGGTTCTTTACAAAGAAACCAAACATTAAATTCCTCAATATTCTTTCTCTTTGTAACACCTTAAATACAGCTATGGCCTTGAGGCCATCCACATGGCTGATCATTTAACATTTTTTTTTCTCTGAAATAAAAGTGCCTTAATTTGATGTAGTCTTAGATTATAAAATCATCCAAAGGAGTCATGTGCCAATAGCAGCATTTAGTGGAACATGTGTTCATTCATGTATTTACTCCTGAGCAGCATAATTTATTCCCTAACTGCTACTTTGCACTATAGTAGATTTTGCTACACATAGAGACAGCAGATGTAGTTCCTCAGGCAATGGCTTATTTTTATGAAATTGTCAAGAATAAGAAACATGTCTGACATATTTTGCCTAGATATATACTTTAATAGGTTAATACTCCAGTAATTTAGTGATATTTTGCAAGTGCTTATATAATTACTTCAGAAGCATTACTTAAATTCATATTTTCATTTATATAATTGCTTAAACATTACCGTGTAGTGTTTTCAGTATAATATAAAAATTAATGTCAAATGGCTTATAAGAAATAACTTTTACAAATTGTTGCAAATCATTTCAAAAATACTTGAATCCATTAATTTTACTTTGTAGGTAGAAAGAAACATAGTATATATGAAAACAATAGCTAAAGACCTAACTCCATGTCTTTATTGCTTGTTTTTTAACATTCCTTTGAGAATTTCATATATAAGTACTGCATTTATGTTACCTCAGACCACATTCTCTTCTATCCAGTTTCAGCCATATCCTACCAATGTCTTAACATCTTGAACTCTTTTTCTTTGAATGTATTTGATACACACACACACACACACACACACACACATACACACAGACACACGCTAAATCCACTTAGTACTGCTCATATGTATACGAAATTAGAGATGACCAATTGGGATTAATTATTATGTAGTAAATTTCTATGTTTCTGGAGATTTACTCTTCCTTTCTTAGAAGCCATTTGTTCCCAGTAAATCCCCATCTAGAAGTGAGGCCTTGTGAAATTTACTTCACCTCCTTTGGGATATAAATGTTGATGTTGTTGCTTTTGAGATTGCATCTCCTGCCATAAATAGAATGTACAGTTTTATAGCTGATGTCCTTTGGCTCTTTCTTTCCTCTATTCTTACTTATTCTCAGACTTTTAGGGATAGCATTTACATTGTTGATTTCAAAGTTGTTACCCATATTTTTTACAGTTGTAGATTTCTATGATATTCTCTGTATGCTGCAAAAAGTAGCTTCTGTGATGAGAGGTGAGACATACACTTGTTTTGGGTACAAGAATAGGTATTTAAAATATGGATGGATACTATACTGGTTTAGGAACATGACAAAAGTAATTTCTCTTTTAGAGTCTTTGGCTTTGTTAGTCACACGTAGATGGTTAGGTTTATAGTAGTAGACATGGATTCCCTGTAGAAAAGGCTTCAAGAAAAACCAGGTAGCTGTTGGATTCTCCCAATATGTAAGTATCAGTATTGAACTCTTGGGTATGTTTTTCCATACTGGCAATAGGACTGGCACCTTCAGATGCTATGAGAACTTTTTGTAAGAGATAAAGCTTCCAGGACAGTTAAAGCTTGTGAACTCTAATCCTGTGACTGAAATATGTGAAATTTTCAGCATTAGAATTTTATCTTCATGCTCCAAAAGACAACCAATAGCAATTCTGGTGAAGCCTTTTGAACTCTTCTAGCCAGTAATCAAAAAAAGAGGTATTCTATGTTTGACTTGGAGATTTTTGATGTTATTATTGTGCTTTGAGGAGAAACATTACCACCTCAATGACATAACTTCAGTTAAATTAATTGTATATGTGTACACGCACAACAATATATGTATAATATATGTATTTTAAAGTAAGCATAAGGTGATAATATGACACTCTACATTTTTTGTTCTTTTTTTACTATCCAAGAAGTTGTAAGTGGAAAAACAAACAGTTCTAAGATCTCACATTGAAAAAACTAGAAAAATCACAGATAAATGACTTAATGATGCAACACAAGGCTTTGAAAAAAGAAGAACAAATCAAGACCAAATCCAGTAAATATCAGGAAATAATAAAATTAAAGCAGAAATGAATGAAATAAGAACAAACATAACAATACTAATAATCAACAGTTCTAAGAGCCTTTTTTGAGAAGATCACATGGTTGATAGAACTTTGCCTCAAACAATGAAGAGAAAGAAGAAAACAACAAAAAAAAGAAAGGATCTAGTTTGTCAGAATCAGAAATGAAATGAGCAATGTTATAACATATACTAAAGAAATCAAAAATATTATTACATTATTGTAAAAATAGAAACAAAAAGAGAACATAAAATCTCCTTCTACAAAGCTGATATTACTCTAATACCAAAACCAGTTAAAGACTCAAACAAAAGGAACTCTATGCCAATATTTCTCAGGAACAAAGATGCAAAATTTCTCAATTAAATGCTTGCAAGCTCCATAAAGACTATATAATAATATGTTTATATATCTATAATGTATAATTCATGTAATATATAAAGTATATTAGCCATAATATGTATTATAAATACATTTATAATTATATATTGTGTTATTTACTGAAAAAACTCTTTGTATTTATGGTGTGGCTCAGCCCATGATACATACCTTTAATTCTTATCCCTGGAATATAAACATGCAGTTGCACACACCTTTAATCATAAACCATAAAGGTAAAGCTATTTAATATATAATTATATATTATAAATTATATATAATAAAAGTAAAATTACATATTATGTATCATTGTATTATATGTAATACAATAATATATAATATATTACACATAATGTGTAATATATTATAATATTATGTATTATATATAAAAATTTATCTTTTGAAGAATTCTTCACACTGGTTTCCACTGTGGCTGCAAAATTTTGCAATCACACCACAGTAACAAAAGCTTCTTTTCCCCAGCTGCCTGTGGGGCAGAGGGCGGATGGTGAAAAGATAGCTTGGTTTCTGGTCCAACAGTGGGTAGAGACGGCTGGACACCCAACAGGTATCCATGCAAGGGACAGCATGCATTTCACCATGCTCACAGACTCCAGGCTCCTGTCATGAGGCCAAAGACCTCTATTGATCAGCGCCTTTCAGTCATGTAGGGCATGCCCCTACCAACCCCTCCACAGGTAGAGGGCCTGACTACAGGCCACAGAGCTTCAAGAAATCTCCATATTAATGAGGTACCTAAAGGTCAGACACTGTAGCGGATGGATTAAACATTCCTTCCCAAACCCTCCTCTTTACAAATGGTATTTAACCTCAGGCCCTCCCTGAGGACATGGGTGTACAGCTTCATCTACTTTCCACCATGACAATAAACCTCTTAAAACCATGGACTTCCTCCTGTCATTGGGGCCTGCTGTGGAGAACCATAGAGGAGGCCTTCAACTAATGAGCTGCCACCTCCTAATCTCCCTCTTTGAGGGCTTCTCTACATTCCCGCCATGGAGGCCTGCCAACTCAAGCAAGCTAGTTGAGCAGCCATGACTCAACCAAGCAAGTCACCGTGACCAAGAGTCTCTACCTGCAGGATGCTGCTGGAGCTTCTCCCTCTCATCCCTCTCAGCTGCGGGACGGTCCAGCACAAATGTCCCCTCTGCTTCAGTCCCTCTGCAGTCCCCAGTAGCATCTGGGTGCTCAAGGGCTGAGACCGCCAGTCTCCTGGTCAGCCGCCTTGGCCCAGAGACCTCTGACCCAGAAGCTCTGCCCCTGGGAAACTTAAGACTAAGATCTCCCCACATCCGGGCAGAGTTCTGTGACTTCCCACAACCTGATGTCCTCCAAGCACTGCATGGGGTAAACTCAGTCAAATTCTTGTGCTTCTGTTCCCTGAGCTGCACAGCCCCGCAGCTGTCCTCCAGTGTTTGTAGGACATTGTTCGACAGATCTTTGCCATTCTCATTAGGTTAACAAGAATATATATCCTGTAGTAATTACAGAAACCAGGAATGTAAAACAGAACCATTGCCAAGATTCAGGGATTGGGGAGTGTCTCTGTTACAGTCACTATTAGTATGATGAAACACCAGGACCAAGGAAACCTGAAGAGGAAAGTATTCATTCTGCTTATCCATAGTACTGTTTCTTTTTTTTTTGAAAAATTTATTTATGTATTTTATGTATATGAGTACACTATAGCTGTCTTTAGACACAAAGGAAGAGGACATCAGATGCCATTACAGATGGTTGTGAGCTACCATGTGGTTGCTAGGAATTGAACTTGGAACCTCCAAAAGAGCAGTTAGTGCTCTTAACTACTGAGAAATCCCTCCAGCCCTCCATAGTACTGTTAATCATTGGAGAATGTCAGGACAGGAATTCAGCAGATCAGGATCCTGTAGGCAGGAATGAATGCCATGGAAAGGTGCAGCTTACTGGATTATTCTGCATGACTTGCTCAACCTGATTTTTTAATAGAACCCAGGATCATCAACTCAGGGATGATACCACCCACAATGGGGTACGCTCTAACCCATTAATCACTAATTAAGAAATGATCTACAACTGGCTCCTATGGAGGCATTTTCTCAATTGATTTTTCTTCTTTCTGATACCTCTAACTTGTGTCGAGTTGACATAATACTCTTCAGCACTGGGTGCATTAGTAAGGGGAATATCAAGATACAAGTACCATTGTACCATTGGATTATCAGGCAAATGGAAAAAGCAGGAAATTTAGGGTGGAGAAGAGAGGTAAATGTAGAAGAATTGGGAGTGGATCAAGAGGAATGGAAGAATACATGCAACCTTATAAAGTCGGGAAAGGGGTATACCTGAGGGAGAAGGAGGGAGGCAAATATAGAAGATGGCAGGAGGAGATTGAAGAGGAATAGAAGAATACAAATGGTCTCATAAAGGAAACATGAAAAGGGTGGTTCTTTAGGTAAAGGAGAGGGAGATAAAGAAGAAGAGGGTTGGATAATTAACAATAAACATGTCTGAAAAAACTATAAGAAACTCTACTATTAAATACTTACAAAAATGTATATAATTTATTGCATAACTATCATATATAAACTTAATATGCTTTTTTCCTCTGGGCTAATGGTGCTTACTTCAAGAGCCAAATTTCACCTAACATAAATAAGCTTCAATATTAGACAAATGAAGCCCTCTTTTGAGTTCTTGGCCAGGTCTGTTCAAGGGAATCTCAAAATATACAGCCTATTGCTAGTGCCCTTGAGTACCTCTAGTGGTGGCAAGTCTCTGAAAATGCATCTGCATCAGAAGTAGGACAAAGACCCACATGTGCTGGAAATGATGTGGATATTCCCTCCATGAGACGAAATTTTCATGATACAAGTTTCTCAAAGAGAAAAACCTCCGACTATCCTACCCAACTTCCTACAAGCCACATCAAGGAACAGCATGGTATGATAAACCTACAGGTACAGTAATAGCTCACACATCTTGGAGGTAACCAAGTCTCTATAACTGAATTTAAAGAGTCACTCAGCTAGAAAGATATAATATGTGGTACTAGAAAGAGTTCTAGTGAAATCTATAACCACTAATTTACTAAACATGTATAATACTTCACAACAATCTATATACATTTGTGCTTATACTTGCAAGTCCATGTAGTTTTAACCTTTAAGGAAACAACTCTTTGTAACAGAAGGAGCCCACTATAGAAACTATACCCATTCAAACTGCAATTATGAAACCCAGTGTCAGAAGGTCAATCTATGCATCATTTCCATCCAGGAAAGATCATGGCTCCTGATATCAATACATACAATGGCAGTGCTAGGTGGACCCAGTGTGTTTAGAACAGAAAAACAAAAGAATACATTAAGTTGAGAGCTTATAGTGGTGTGGAAAGTGGAGGAGGAATTAGAGTGTAGAGATTGGGTCCTGACCATATGAAAACACATTGTATATAGAAAGATCTAAAACAAATCCATCACTCAAACTTCTACTCAGACCTTAAGGATGATAAATTGCAACATCTACCATCATGTCAAGTAACAACTTGAAAAGTGAGATGAGAATAAATTATAATAGAGGATTAAATCTTTCGATTAGAAGAAACATCTCAAAACTTCAAGAAGGTCTGAGAACAAATGACAAGAGAATAGGAGTGTTCATTACTGTTTAAGAAAAAATGTTTTTAAAATAGAGACAAACTTAAAAACTATGTATAAAAATTTTGATAAAAGCATATAATGGATTATTCAAATCATCACATTTGTGTAGAATAAATATTACAATGAAAGTCTGAAATAAGACATAATCCCTCAACACTGAAATTTAAGGAAATAAAAATATTTTTAAAGGTTGCAAATATCATGCTTAGAGATATTCAAGGACCTTTTATTTTTATAAAATATAGACAACCAGAAATTATTATGAACAAAATTATTTAAAAATGATGAGTATTAGTAGTAATAACTAATGTCTACATAAATATAAAATGAGCTCATCAATTGAAAAATAGGTAATAAAAGTGACAAAATAAACTTTCTATTTTTTTCTTTGAAACTGCAATGTATAACAAAATATAAAAACAAAGTAAGAACATTTTTATTCAACTTGAGATTAAAGCAGTGTTTCTAAAGTCCAAAGACAGGCAAAATTAGATTTTCTGTAAGTATAAACAGGATATTTCAACAAGCCTGCCTTAATGATGTCTAGGAAAATTTGAAAAATCTTATTTTAGCACTGTTTAAAAGATATTTTTAAACACTTAACTTCTAATATTAGTACTCATTTTAAATGAGGTTTCCATGTGAGAAAGGCCTGTAAAAATCAAGTATGTTTGCCTTTGGATATTTTTCTCTCATATATCTATTCTATGCCTAATCTGCATGAAAATATTTATGAGTAAAAACTATGTGTTAATCATCCTTCAGTAGCAGCAATAAGAGATCTTCTTGAACAAGTTAGCTTACCATCTTCTTGTTATAATTTAAATATGAATGACATATAAAGAAGAGTTTAGAAGTATACTTTGTAGCACCATATAAAATACACACATATCACTACCAAAGACTTAAAATGTGGCTTATCAAAATTTTTATTACATATAATAGTGAAATATTGTATCATATTTTTCAGCAATTCTATACTGAAATGAGTTGTAACAATGGAACAACAAAAACTTTTGAAATTGTACTCTTCTAAATATTTTCAAAGAACCTTTTCATTCTCTGCAAACTACCTTTGAAAGTATACTAAAGTCTATTCCAAAAATGCATGAAATAAACATACTTGTTTTCTAATTAGAAAATGTTCCCATTGAGTATTAAGTCTCTGGAGTTTTAAGCAACAGATTGCCATGAGGCATCTGCAAAACAATTAGAGTGGGAGCATCTAAGTGTTTACCTCGTCATTCACCCTTTCTTTTCTCAAAAGAATAAACAACAAAATGAAAATCTATTAGGTTTCTAATTAATCCTTGTTTCTAACCAAGCAAATTATTACAATTTATCTCTACCTAATTGTTTTGTTTGGTTGTTGCTGTTAAAATGTTTGTTTTAAAACTAGGCAAAATGACGAAGCATTCACTCAACATTCTCACCTTAAAATGTAAATATCACATCCAGGTTTAGTGTTGATTCATTCGTAATAGACAGGGAATGAAATAAGCATAGATGTCCATCATCTAATTTATTGCTAGGAAAATTGGGAGTGAATCAAATTGGAATTTTACTCCATTGTAAAGAAAAATAAATTCATAGGAAAAAAGAAGGAACTGGAAACTATACTGAATGGAGAATCCAAGACTAGAGAAATGAACGTCACATGCATTCTCCCTTATGTAGATCATAGCTTCAAATTCTTAGGCTCAAATATCTAACTCAGAATGCTTTTAAAGGCCAAGAAGCTAAAGGACTATTAGAAGACACCATTAGAAGAGGATTTAAAAAGAGTCCTCAATAAAGAAGGAATAGTAGACCACATGGGAGAAATAGAGAGATGGATACTGCATAAATTTTGAGTAAGGGCAGAGATGGGTTGGTAGGGTAAAGGAGAATGTAGATGAGAAAGGTTAACTAAAACTAAGAATTATGAAAAAGTCTAATAGGAACTATTATTATGTGTCTATTAAAATATGATTTTAATAATAGCTTAAATGGAGGAACTCTGCATGTGTGGATAATGGTCCTTCTAGAAGTCATAGTCTATGAGCTAACTTCCTTTGAGTTATTAGTCATGGGGATCTCATATTTCCCCAAATCTTACAAGCTATTGTTATTGTTCTTGGTTGCCCAACAGAATCAGATGTAAGATCCCACTACTGAAGATATCATATTCGTTGGTCATAAGAGAAGTCAAGTTAGAACTGGACTGGAAATTTTCTTCTAACTTTTACATTGCCAGAATGTGCTAAGTAAACTGATGGGTAAAAATAACTTAGTAATAGTCCAATTTAGATATGGACTCCACAAACTGTAGTAACAACCAGCTTGTCAAGATGCACATACTGGCATGAATGCTATTGGGTAAACAAACTGCGTTGTGATTACATTCAAAGACTCCTTTACAGGAACAACTTAATTTTGGTTCCACAACCTCTTTCAAGAGCTGGTGACTAATGAAGACAATAGTTCAAGAGGATAACTTACTGCTGCTGTTTTTTTTAAATGGACATGATGTCATATTTCATTTTAATACTTATATTTATACCCATAGATCAGTGATCCATTGTGGTAAGTTGCCTTTTAATGTAGTAATCATAGATTCCATTAATAATAACGTCTGTGATCAGTGGTACTGTGGCCATGAGTGCAATGGCCATGCCATGTCTAGAAGGTAATTTTGTAGCACTTGTCCCCATCCTCTTACTCTTACATTGTTTCTGTTTCCATGTTTGTGACATTCCTTGTGCCTAGGAGCAGGCAATAGAATGAATGACTTGTCTAAATTTGTTGTTATGATTACCTTCATATTACCTGCACAAGATTGAGTCTGGCAACATTCCATCATGAGGGCTCATGAGGCCCTTCCAGACTCCGATGACCTGTGGGCAGCAAATTTTTGTTGGGCAAGGAGTGTCATTTTCTTTAAATACATAGCCATTGGTAAATTGTTTTTGCTTCAGTAAATTATACAAATATACTCAGGCAGGTGGTCATCATCAAGCACAGTTGGTTCAACACAAACAAAGACATCCAGTTAAGACGGATACATTTTGAGAGGAAGAGATTTAGTGGACATGGGAGGGGAATGAGTGAGGGAAAGGAACAATCAAATTCCAATGTGTTTGTGTTTATGTAATCATATGTATAAGACTGTGAAAGTTATTTTTCAGTGACCGGAAACAAAAAGTAAAACACATTCCTTGCAGTGGATCAATTGTAAGATTCACAATGATCCTTTCATCAGAAACAAAGAGGACCAAAAGAGAGTGAAATATTATCTTACAGTCCTGAAAGAATAAGGGTGTCATAATTACTTTGACAAAGAAAGAAACTGTCAAAATGAATCACCTCTCAGAGGAAACTTGCATAATTAAATGCTTCAAATGGAAAAGCATAAATTTAAAATATCAACCTTAATTTTCCCTATTAAAAATTAGAGAGTAGGGTGCAAATTAAACTTAGGTAGGTAAAAATAATGAGGGTTAAAATCTGCATGACGAATAACAAAGCCTAGAAAAGTAGAGAGGGGTAAGGTCATAAGCAGTGTCTTTCCACAGTCCTCAACCATTGCTGTTGCTTTAAAATCTAGCACAGAATGAGAATAAAGAAAAACAGAAGATAGCAAGGATACCAGCAGCCTGCAACAATATAACCATCAAGATAAGAAGAACGTATGGCAGTCTTTATGGTAATGTTACATCCAGTTCTTGGGAACCTCAGAGGAATGCTAGGAATTGCAAGTCTGCTATAATAACAAAGAGGGTCTTTATTTTTTTATTGTGACCAGGTTCGCAAGCCTTCCTCTCTGCATAGGTTAGGGATGTGATGCCAGAGTCCAGGGGCTTGGAGTATTCATACGTGCAAAGCCATAAGCAGGGATCCTCGAGCTTGGGTGTGGTGGGGGGGGATTACATGACTGGGTAAGTGATGTCAGCCTTCAAACTGACATCATTTGTTCAGACAGTGGAGCTGAATAATTCAGCTGGGAGGGGGAACCCTTCGGACCTAGGAAGTAACTTTACGGTGTTTTCAGAAATCAGTGTATTTGTACAAACTGATCACAGCTGCCTTTGAACACTTAATTGCCTTTTTCTCATGGTCCAAGAGTGGGCTACTAATCATTTTAAGGATGTTTGGTCCTTATTCCCTACAAGGACAGGAGTCATCTGCACCAGAGGAATGCTGGTTATCTAACAAGGAGAGTGTCACCTTTAGTGACACAGAGGCTGGGGTATGTTGCCTTTTGTCTGTTCCCAAAGCTGGCATCTGCTGTCCGGACCCCCCCCCCCCGCGGGGGTGTTGTTAGAGGGTAGGAAGTGCCACCATGAAAAGTAGAATTGCAATACTCCGGTGCCAGGCTGGGCCCTCTTTGTTTGCCCTCTCCTAAGGCCAGAAGCATATGTGAGGGGGAAAGGGGGAAAGAGGGAAAGGGAGGGGAGCTCTAACTGTGGGAGCATTGTGAAAGTGCAAAGGTAAGTTTCCCGCATCTCTTCAGTAATAAATCTGATGATTTTTCAAAAATTGGAAAATACAGAGAGAAACATAATATTAAGAAACTCAGAAAATTTTAATTTATCAATCCCAATAATAGCTTAAACAATAGAGAATTAAGAATAGACAATTTGCTACACAGTGAAACTTTTAACCCATATACCTAACTTGGGTAGTCAGATCAAACACATGGGATAAGTAAAACAATTTTTATATAAGTTGTTTTATGAGACTTCAAAAAGTTTGATATTAAATGACAAATCACTGTAAGAAAAATTTACAGACTAGTATATATCATAAACATAGATGAAAATACATTCCAAACTATATCAGATCTTTAGTAGAGAGACGATTATACAATAAATCATCTTTTATACTTGAGCCAGTTAATATAATTTAGTATGTTAAGTGAATAATGAATAGCTGATATGATTATTTGATAAAAGCACTTGACAAAGACTTTCAGGATGTGATCAATAAGAAGGCTAGGCAGAAGTATTGCAGAGTATTTCTGGAAAAGTCATGCAGTGACATGAGAGGAGATCGTAACACTCTCATGTTTGAAAATTTTCAGATAGAATTCAAGGCACATAAATTCTTTCTCCAAATGCTAGCTAATGAATTTCTGAGTGATCAAAATTATTTACATGTAGGTACTGAATTTCTCCTGCCTAAATAGATTCTTGCTATATATAACTTGTGCAAGAAGAAGAAGCATTTATCCTTTACACAAAAATAAGGCAAAGAAATGGCTTAACCAGTAGATGTAGTCTTCAGGGAGTTTAATTCCAGACCAACATGGTGAAAGCCCTGGAGGCAGAATCAAAGTGACATATCAAATAGCACTCCTCAAATTAAGTAATCTCAAGACAGCAGCTTTACTCCTGAGCAGAATGTCACTTAGCTGTCTTACAGCAGAAAAGCAAGCACATCAGGAAGAATTGGCTTGGTCTTTTGAACGTAGTGCAAGGGAGGGTCTTGTCAATAGCTGAGTTAAAGTCTCAAGTCTAAACTCCATTACCTAGCTTGTGAGGGCAACGGGGAAGAGTCTTGAGATTGAAAGGTTGAAATCTGGCTGCATGTCATAGTTCATCCTTAAACTCCAGGAGTTCATGGAGTAAGAAAGAATGCCAGAACAGATAGATAGATACACTTCTGCAGGGCTCATTTGATTTCCAAAACACTTTTTTTGTTTCCACATAAGGAGAGAACCTGACTCCTGCAAGTTATCTTATGATCACCCCCATATAGGGTAGAGCATACGTGTGATCACACACACACACACACACACACACACACACACACACACACAGTCAATACAAAAACCCTGTGACCTCAATATTCTTAGACAAATTTTTCTGATTAATTGAAATATTTTCATTTCATTGTGAGAGCAAAATATGTATTTCTTATGTTCCAAAGAGCAGGAAAACCAATAGTTTCTCAGTGTGAAACAGAAATCATCCTAATCCAGAATTATTGAAAAATAGCAGGAAGCAGTGATAAAGTTCACAGATGCTTAAAAGCCTAGGTCACATTCTCAGTGAATCATTTCATGTTCCATTCTTAAACTCTTAAGTCCTATAATATGTTAAATTTACATTCCTAAACAATTGTGTGATTACACCTAGAAAAAAGTTTTTACATTGACTAATTCAGTATAATAAACCACATGCTCCACTAACATACTTCAAGAGGGAAAAATATCAGTGTTGAGTCACAATCAAAAGCAAAATCAAACTCTGACCCATCCAATGTCTGGGATCCACTCACAATTTTTTGTGCTCCTCCAAGTGCTTGAGTCATTTCTCCAGCTCTGCCCTTTGTAGCACACAGCTTGTCTTCTAGGCTTCTGCAGCCTGTACTCCACTGCTGCTGGTGGTAGTAGTGGTCATCTTATGGTACTGGTATCACAAAACACTGCTGTTTTCTGCTGCAACTAGACTGCACTTTCACAAATAGCCTCTCATAGGCTCTTTTCATGGTGCTAAGCCTTAACCTCTCTGCATAAGCCCTTCAGCCCTGGTCCTTCAACTGCCACCGAGGCTGTACCTTCACTAATGGCCTCTCCTGGCCTCTCACAGTACCAAGCATTGCTGCTACCCTTCATGTTTCAAAACCAGTACCACCTTGGTAAATCTCATACATTACCAAGTCTGGTTGCCAATATGAAGTACAACTGTGGCTGTATATGGAACACAATTTCTCTGTGATCTCGGGAAACACTTCCCAGAAGATTTCACCTTAGTGATGCTGGTTTCTTCTCAATCACTGCTAATTTCTTAGCTCCAGCTAACCAGCATCAATAGTCCCAGCAATGCAAAGGTTTTGTTTTAGTAGTTCTTTTGTCAATCACAGCGGATTCTTCAGCTCCAGCTAACCAAAACCATAGAATCTTCACAATTAAAATAGCAATGGCTGTTTAATCTTCCCTCTTAAATTTCACAAGCCAGGCCTCCATCATTTTCACTGTTCTCAACATTATCATTGAAGATCCTACTGCTGGAACATCCCACAGAGCTCTTAACATCCAAAGGCTCTTCTAGCCCAAATTTCCAAAGTCCTTTCACTGTTTTCACCCAAACATAATCAAGTTGTCACAGAAATACCAACTTCTGTCTTCTTACTTAGTGTTTTACTGCTGTGGACAGACATCTTGGCCAAGGCAACTCTTATAAAGGACAACATTTAATTGGGGATGGCTTACAGGTTAAGAGATTCAATCCATTATCAATAAGGCTGGAATATGACAGTATCCAGACAGGCATGGTGTAGGAGGAACTGAGAGTTCTACATCTCCATCTCAAAGCTGCTAGCAGAATATTGACTCTAGGCCGCTAGAATGAGGGTCTTAAAGCCCACATCAACAGCGATGCATTTACTCCAACAAGGCCACCCCCACTCCTTCTAGAAGTGCCAATCCCTGAGCCAAGCATAAACATACCATAACAGAAGGAAACAGAGCTATTATCCATGAAAGTGTCATGCATAGGTTATCTAAAATATAAATCAGGGTTACTGAAAGTAACCAGGCAAAGATAAAATGATCAAATGTAGGTTTGGATATACAACTTGGTAGCCTTTCCCAAGTTAAATATAAATATTTGTTGTAACATTGACAACTAACAATCAATATATTTGATTTTAGGCAACCTCATGATTTCATACAGGCTCTCCTAAAACTTGTAAGCTTCCTCCATCTCCCTCTCAAATACAAGCATAATCGGTGAGGGATATCATACTCTAGTAGAGGGTACATTTATTTAGTCATTCATTTATTTTTATATTTTGACTCCCACTCTGTGTGTGCCTGTCTCTGTGTATAGCTTGTGTGTGCCACAGTGTGTATAAGATTCATAGGACAACTTTAATAATCTGTTTTTTTTTTCTATTGTATCGATTGCAAGGACTGAGCTCAGGTCATCAGCTTGGACAGGCAAATTTATCCAGAGCACTCTTGCTGGCCCCAAGCAATGTATTTCTCACATGTGTGTATCAGTTACTTTTTCTGTTGCTGTGACAAATACCTGACAGGAACTAGTCTTAATGATGAAATCATTTGTTTGACTTATTAGTCAAAGGTACAATCAATCAAGGTGGATGAGTCTTGGAAGAAGAGATTAAGGCAGTTCTTCACATTGTATCTCCAGTTAGTAAACAAAGTGTTGAATGTTGGTACTTGGCACTTGGTGAGTTTGCCTGTTTGTTGTTGTTGTTAAATTTTCCCTCTAGTTTTATTTATTTTCTATGTGTATGGGTGTATCTGTACACCACAATCAGTTCACAGAGAGGGCAGAAGGAAGTGTAGGATTCCCTGGGATTGAAGTTATGGATGATCACGAGCTACTCTGCTCTTAATTGTTTAATCAAATCTTCAAATTTCCTCCTTTTTATACTTTCTATTTCACAAACACCGGAAATGTTGTCATACTTTTTTAGGGTGAGTCTTCCCAACTCAGTTAACCTAATCAAGGTAATTCCTTACAAATATAGCCAGAGGCTAACCTAATCAAATAATTTCTCACTGGTGTGTCTGGAGGCTAGTTTCTCATGTGATTGTAGACCATGTCAAGGTATAATCAATACTATCCATCACACTGTATGCATTAGGCAGTGGTGGTGGTAGGGACTCAAAAGGTTTACTTGATACACATTCTCAGAATTGATAAGAAAGTTACCATATAAAACAGAAAAGTCTCCCAGATGGTATTTAATGTTTTATAGTTAGCAGAACATTTGAAGGAAATATTAAGTAGATGCGGGATTTTTTTTTTATCTAAGACTTAATAGACCAACACAATAAATGACATACTTTGAGTTCTCACAGATGGAGGCTATCAGTCAAGGACCAACAAAATGTCGGAAGAGACCCACTGAGAGTAGTTTAGATCAGATCATGTTAAATATATTCTGAAAGTTTATTTAACATATTTTGTGCACTACAGTAAGAGGAAGGTAGAATTTTAATACTTTTACTTTTTCTAACAAGTTAATAACAGGTTAAGAACTGGAAATATTCATATTCAGTACCTACTCAAAACAAGAATACCTTCCATCTGAGAGACTTTGACTCATGTGGTTATTGTATGGCCCTGGCTTTCATATATAAAATTCATCTAATAAAGTTTTTCTTACTAATTTTTTTTTCATTTTGACTTTCTTATGACTCTATACCTAGGGGTCAAATAAGAGCTTTCTTTGTAAAAGTTATACATATTCAACATACTCATACATATTCAAGTGCTACAGAACTTTTTGCTTATGCTAAAAAAGTCCAAAATGGTAAAGCATGATCTTTATCCTGGCATCTGCTTTGAATGTCACTTAATTTAGGCTATGTTTACATAAACAATACTGTGAAGTTATGACAGCTTGTTTGTCTAGAAATAGACAACTGAATTTTTTCCTAATAGTGCTAGAAAACATATTATCACAGAAAATTCATTTTATGTGGTTTAGTTCTACATTATGCTTTTGATCTGTTGTTTAGATACTTAGTGATTTTATTATTGTACAGTTCATTTGCTACATTCTGTTAGGTTAAATGATCAACGTTTGATTTTATAGGAGCAGCTTTACTAAAAGATTTTGAGATCTGCTCTTGGTCCATAATGGATTAGAATTTTTATACCTGACTTTCCCTAAAAATATTTTGAATAATCTTTCTCTAATAGATGTATACTTATCTCTTTTTCTGATATTAAATTAAGTCTGGTTTTTACAATATCCTCAATTTACTGAAGATAAACTATAAAATAAACTGTGTCCTGCCCAAGTTCATATGTTGAGCCATTAATCCACAATGTGAGTATATTTAGAGACAGGTTCTTTAAGAAGATAACCAAAATTAAATAAAGCATTTAGAGTACAAACAAAATATGATAGCATTGGAGTTTCTAACAAAAAAGTTGGCACTCTGGTAAAGAGAATAGTTTACATGAAGACAGTTTAATTTTTATTGATGTGATAAAATATTATGGCAAAAAATAGTGGAAAGGGGAGTTTATTTCATCTTAATATTCAAGGTTGCCATCTGTTCTACTAGGAAATTCATAATGGTATGAACTTGGATATATCCATGGTAAAGAACAGTGATAAATAAGTTAATGTTTCCTTCTTGCTTATGCTTAGCTAAAGCAAGCTTATGTTAAATAGTCCAGCACTACGTAAGGAATGGCACCACCCAGAGTGGCCTGAGTTTTCTGACATCAATTAGTGTAAGATATTATGAAAATCCCACACAGACAAGCCCATAGGCCAAACCAATGTAGGTCAACCCTTACTGATACTCACCTAGGTTCTGCCATGTTGACAATTAAATCTAAATACCACAGAAACTGAGAACTGTTTCAAGAGAACTTGTCTGCAAGTATCCTAATGTGAGAGTTCAAGACTCCAGACTGTGATAGCATGGCTTTCTGCTTTTAAAACAATGGTTAATAACCTTTTAGTCACTGTGGCAATGGCTCTGGAAAGCAAATGTAAAGGAAGACATATTTATTTTGGATCAGAGCTTCAGAGGTTGTTTCCATTCTTATGGTTGTGGCCATTTCAATGCAGAAGGAAGAAATATATTATTCATCTCATGGCAGCAATAAGCAGAGAGTTAGATGGTACAGAGTGTAACTAAGATAGACCTTTTGAAGGACTGCTCTAATGATTTATTTCATGTAAGAAAACCCATTTCTTAATACCACATTTTATTATGAACTCATCAATGGATTAACACATCCTATGATATAATTTCCACTCTATAAAAACTCATCAGTATTTTATATTCTTGGAACATTTTATATCTAAACCTCTGAAAATCCCCAGTCTGAGATTTTATTATGGGAGTTGAATCAGAGAATATATGAAGACAACTTGATTGGTGTCCAATATAACTAACTTTAAGAGACTTATGTCTTTTTACAGCGTTTTCTACCAAGTTCTCTCAAAACTTTTAAATTGATTTAACATAAAATCTTAAACATCTTTTGAGAAATCCAATGTGATGTGTGATTATTACTTTTTCTTTTCTTTCCTTTTCTTTTTGTTTCCTGGCTGGGTTTAAACTCAGAGATCTGTCTGACTCTTCCCCCTAAACACTGGGATCAAAGGTGTTTGCCACCATACCTGGCTGATTATTTGTTTTTTGTTTATTGTTTTTGTTGTTTTGTTTTTCTAATTTTTTATTGGTTACTTTGTTTATTTACATTGCAAATGTTATCCCCATTACTGATTTCCTCTCCAAAACTCCCACATCCCAACTCCCTTCTCCCTTCTTCCACTTGGGTCCTGCCCACCACCCTAGCATTCCCTTACATTGGGGCCTCAGGCCGTCACAGGACCAAGGGCCTCTGCTCTCTTTGATTCTAGACAAGTCAATCCTCTGCTCCACATGTAGCTAAAATACACGATCCCTCCATGTATATTCTTTGGTTGGTGATTTAGTCTCTGGGCTCTTTGGATATCTGGTTGGTTGATACTGTTGTTCTTCTAATGGGGTTGCAAACCCCTTCAGCTTCTTCAGTCCTTCCCCTAACTGCTCCATTGGGACCCCTCTGTTCAGTCCGATGGTGGGCTGAAAGCATCTACATTGGTAAGGTTCTGTGTGAGCCTCTCAGGAGACAGGTATATCAGGCTCCTGCCAGCAAGCAGTTCTTTGCATCAACAATAGTGTCTGGGTTTGGAGGCTAAATATGGGATGGATCCCCAGGTAGGACAGGATCTGGATGTCCTTTCCTTCAGTCTCTGCTCCTCTCTTTGTCCCTGTATTTCCTTCCTCTAGACTGAAACAATTCTGGGTTAAAATTTTGGGAAGGGTGGATGGCACTATCCCTCAACCAGGGCCATGCCTAACCTCTGGATATGGTCTCTACAGGTTCTCTCTTCCGTTTGTTGGGTATTTCAGCTAATGTCATCCCTGTTCATCCTGTGAGCCTCTCGCTTTCCTGGTATCTGGGGCTTTCTATTGAATACTCCCAGTTCCCCATCCCCCATTGGTACAAACCTCTGTTCTATTTCCTGACCCTCTGTACATCTTCCCTGTCTCTTTCCACACCTGTTCCTGCCGCCACCCCTTTTATTTCCTTTACCCCTCCTTTCCTCCTCCCAAGTCACACCCACCCTCTACCTCCTGTGATTATTTTGTCCCCACATCTAAGTGGGACTGAGGCATCCACACTTTTGTCTTCCTTCTTCTTGATCTTCATATGGTCTATAAGTTGTATCATGGGTATTCCAAGATTTTTTCCTAAATAAAAAACAATTTTCTAATAATTAATAGTCAGTACACACCAAATGTGGTTCTTTTGTGACAGGGTTACCTTACTCAGGATATTTTCTAGTTCCATCCATTTACCTGCGAATTTCATAAAGTCATTTTTTTTTATGGCTGAGTATTACTCCATTGAGTAAGTGTACCACATTTTCCATATCCATTTCTCTGTTGAGGGACATCTGGGTTCTTTCCAGCTTCTGGCTATTATAAATAAGGATACTATGAACATAGTAGAGCATGTGTCCTTGTTATATGTTGGCACATTTGTTTTCTGAATGTGCCCAGAGTGGTATAGCTGGGTCCTCAGGTAGTACTTTGTCCAGTCTTCTGAGGAACCACCAGACTGATTTCCAGAGTGGTTGTACCAACTTGAAATCCCACCATCAATGGAGGAGAGTTCCTCTTTCTCCACATCCTCACCAGCATCTGATGTCACCTGAGTTTTTGATCTTGGCCATTCTGACAGATGTGAGATAGAATCTCAGAGTCATTTTGATTTGCATTTCCCTGATAACTAAGGATGTTGAACATTTCTTTAGGTGTTTCTCAACCATTCAATATTCCTCAGTTGAAAATTCTCTCAAATTTACCTCTGTACACCATTTTTAAATAGGGTTATTTGGTTCTCTGGAGTCTAATTTTTTGAGTTCTTTCTATATTTTGGATATTAGCCCTGTATTGGATGTAGGGTTGGTTAAGATCTTTTCCTTAACTGTGTGTTGCCATTTTGTCCTATTGACA
Source organism: Grammomys surdaster (assembly GCF_004785775.1). NCBI lineage: Eukaryota > Metazoa > Chordata > Mammalia > Rodentia > Muridae > Grammomys > Grammomys surdaster. The sequence goes on from NW_021604660.1 coordinate 2,376,411, forward strand.
GTGTCCTTTGCCTTACAGATGCTTTTCAATTTTATGAGGTTCCATTTGTCCAATGTTGATCTAGGTACATAAGCCATTGGTGTTCTATTCAGGAAATTTCCTCCTGTGCCTATGTTTTCGAGGGTCTTCCCCACTTTCTCTTCTATTAGATTCAGTATATCTGATTTTATGTCGAGGTCATCCATTCACTTGGACTTGATCTCTGTACAAGGAGATATGAATGGGTCAATTCAGATTCTTCTACATGCTGAGTTCTGCTTAAGCCAGCACCATTTGTTGAAAATGCTGTCTTTTTTCCAATGGATCGTTTTAGCTTCTTTGATAAAGATCAAGTGTCCATAGGTGTGTGAGTTGATTTCTGTGTCTTCACTTTTATTCCATTGATGTACATGCCTGTCTCGGTACCAATACCATGGGGTCTTTATCATTATTGCTCTGTAGTAGAGCTTGAGGTTAGAGACAGTGATTATCCCAGTTCTCTTATTGTTGAGAAGTTTTTGCTATCCTGTTTTGTTGTTGTTGTTGTTACAAATGAAACTGAGAATTGTTCTTTCCATCTCTGTAAATAAGTTAGTTGGAATTTTGATGGAGATTGCAATGAATCAGTAGATTGCTTTTGGTAAGATTTCCATTTTTACTATGTTAATTCTAACAATCCATGAGCATCGGAGGTCTTTCCATTTTTTGAGGTTTTCTTCAATTTCTTTCTTCAGAGATTTGAAGTTCTTGTACAGATCTTTCACTTGCTTGGTTAGAGCCATACCAAGATATTTTATATTACTTGTGACTATTGTGAAGAGTGTTGTTTCCCTAATTTCTTTCTCAGCCTTTTCATCCTTTGAGTAGAGGAAGGCTACTAATTTTTTTTAGGTTAATTTAATATCTAGTCACTTTCCTAAAGTTGTTTATCAGCTGAGATCCCTGGTGGAATTTTTGAGGTCACTTCATTAAACTATCATATAATCTGCAAATAGTGATATTTTGACTTCTTCCTTTCCAATTTGTATCCTATTGACTTCCTTTTTTTTTTTTTAATTGCCTGGCTAGAACTTCGAGTACTATATTTAATAGATAGGGAGAGAGTGGGAAGCTTTGTCTAGTCCCTGATTTTAGTAGGATTGCTTCAAGTTTCTCTCCACTTAGTTTGATGTTGGCTACTGGTTTGCTGTATATCGCTTTTACTATGTTTAGGTTTGGGCGTTGAATTCCTAATGTTACCAAGCCTTTTATTGTGAAAGGGTATTGAATTTTGTCAAATGCTGTTTCAGAATCTAATGAGATAATCATGCTGATTTTTGTCCTTGATTTTGTTAATACAGTGGATTATGTTGATGGATTTTCACATATTGAACCAACCTTGCATACCTGGGATGATGCCTGCTTGATCATGATGAACTATTGTTTTGATGTGTTCTTGAACTTGGTTTGTGAAAATTTTATTGAGCATTTTTTACATCAATATTCATAAGGGAAATTAATCTGAAGTTATCTTTCTTCGTTGGATCTTTGTGTGGTTTTTGGCATCAGCATAACTGTGGCTTCATAGAATGAATTGGGTAGTGTTTCTTCTGTTTCTATTTGTGGAATAGTTTGAAGAGTAATGGGATTAGGTTTTCCTTGAAGATCTGATAGAATGCTGCACTAAAACCATCTTGTTCTGGGATCCTTTTGGTTTGGAGACTTTTAATGATTGCTTCTATTTCTTTATGGGTTACGGGTACTGTTTAGATGGTTTATCTGTTCCTGATGTAACTTTGGTACATGGTATCTGTCTAGAAAATAGTCCATTTTATCCAGAGTTTTCAGTTTTGTTGAGTATAAGCTTTTTCAGTAGGATCTGATAAATTTTGAATTTCTTCAGTTTCTGTTGCTTTGTCTCCCTTTTCATTTCTGATTTTGTTAATTTGGATACTGTCTGTGCCCTCTGGTTAGTCTGGATAAGGGTTTATCTATCTTGTTGATTGTCTCAAAGAACTAGCTCCTTGTTTTGTTTATTCTTTGTAGAGTTCTCTTTGTTTCTACTTGGTTGATTTTAGCAGGGAGTTTGATTATTTCCTCCAGTCTACTCCTGTTGAGTGTGTTTGCTTCTTTTTGTTCTAGAGCTTTCAGGTGAGCTATTAAGCTGCTAGTATATGCTTTCTCCATTTTTTTTTTTATGGAGACACTCAGAGTTATGCGTTTTCCTCTTAGCACTGCTTTCATTGTGTCCCATAGTTTTGGAATGTTATGCCTTCATTTTTATTAAATTCTAAAAAGTCTTTCATTTCTTTCTTTGTTCCTTCCTTATCCCAATTATCATTGAGTAGAGAGTTGTTCATCTTCCATGTGTATGTGGGCTTTCTGTTATGTTTTGCTGTTAATGAAGACCAGCTTTAGTCCATAGTGACTTGATAAGATGTATGGAATTATGTCAATCTTCTTGTATCTGTTGAAGCCTGTTTTGTGAATCAATACATGGACAAATTTGGAGAAGGGACCACGAGGTACTGATAAGAAGGTATATTCTTTTGTTTTAGGATAAAATGTTCTAAAGATACCTGTTAAATCCATTTGGTTCTGTTAGTTTCACTGTGTCTGTGTTTAGTTTCTGTTTCTATTATCTGAACATTGGTGACAGTGGGGTTTTGAAGTCTCCCACTACTATTGTTTGAGGTTCAATGTGCTTTTTAGCTTTAGCAAAGTTTCTTTTATGAATGTGGGTGCCTCAGCATTTTGGGCATAAATGTTCAGAATTGAGAGTTCATCTCTGTAAATTTTTTCTTTGATGGGTATAAAATATACTTCCTCATCTATTTTGATAACTTTTGGTTGAAAGTAGACGTTTTTGATATTTAAATGAATACTTTAGCTTGTTTCTTGTGACCATTTGCTTGAAAAAATTTTTCCAGCCTTTTATTCTGAGATAGCGTCTATCTTTGTCATTGAGGTGTGTTTCTTGTATGCAGCAAGATGCTGGGTCTTTATTACATATCCAGTCTCTTAGTCTATTTCTTTTTATTGGGGAATTGGGTCCATTGATATTAAGAGAGAATAAGGACCATTGTTCATTGCTTTCTGTTATTTTTGTTGTTAGAAGTGGAATTAAGTTTATGTGCATTTGGGTTTTTTGAAAGAAGATTAGCTTCTTGCTTTTTCTTGGGTGTAGTTTCCTTCCTTATGTTGAAGTTTTCCATTTATTATCCTTTGTAGGGATGGATTTATGGAAGGATATTGTGTAAATTTGATTTGTCATGGATTATCTTGGTTTCACTGTCTGTAGTAATTGAGAGTTCGCTGGGTATACAAGCCTGGGCTGGCATTTGAGTTCTTAATGATTCTGTATGACATCCGCCCAGGATCTTCTGGCTTTTCGAGTCTCTCTTGAGAAGTCTGATTTAATTCTGATAGGTCTGCCTTTGTATGTTACTTAAACTTTTTCTCTTTCTGCTTTTAATAGTCTTTCTTTGTTTTGTACATTTGGTGTTTTGCTTATTATGTGATGTGAGGAATTTCTTTTCTGGTCCAATATATTTGGGGTTGTATAGGTTTCTTGTATATTTATCGTCATGTCTCTCTTTAGGTTAGGAAAGTTTTCTTTTATAATTTTGTTGAAGATGTGTACTGGACCTTTGAGTTGGGAATATTTGCTCTCTTCTGTGCCTATTATCATTAGGTTTGATCTTTTCATTGTGTGCTGGATTTCCTGGATGTTCTGGGTTCAGAGCTTTTGTCTTTTTGCATTTTCTTTGACTGTTGTGTCAATGTTTTCTGTGGTATCTTCTACACTTGAGATTCTCTTTTCTATTTCTTGTATTCTGTTGTTGATACTTGCATTTATGACTTCTGATATCTTTCCTAGGTTTTCCATCTCCAGGGTTGTCTCCCTTTGTGATTTATTTATTGTTTCTATTATTTCCATTTTAGATCCTGGATGGTTTTGTTCAACTACTTAACCTATTTGTATTTTTTGTATTTCTTTAAGGGATTTATGTGTTTCCTCATTAAGGGCTTCTACCTGTTTCCCTGTGTTCTCCTGTAATTCTCTAAGGGAATTATTTATGTCCTTCTTAATGTCCTCTATAATCATCATGAGAAGTGATTTTAAATAAGAATCTTGCTTTTCAGGTGTGTTGAGGTAGTGAGGGCTTGCTGTGGTGGAAGAACCGTGATCTGATGATGCCAGCTAGCCTTGAGTTTTGTTGCTCACATTCCCACACTTGTCTCTTGCTATCTGGTTATCTCTGGTGTTAGCTGGTCTTGCTGTCTCTGACTGGAGCTTGTCTATCCTGTGAACCTGTGAGCCTGTGGTCTTAGGTATGTCAGTACTCCTGTAATCTTTGGTGTGTTAGCAGTCCTGTGAGACCTGCTCTCTCTGGATGGGACTGGGTGTGGGTCTGGACTGGGGTCCAGATAGCTGTGACACAGGATCATCTCTAGGGACAGATGGAAACCAGAAGGATCCTGTCTCTTGCTGATTCAAGGTTCCTGGGTCCTGTGGGCTCTGGACAGGTCCCACTTTGCCCAGTATTTGGACAGCTGTGTTGGTCTCACCTGTGATCTTTGGTATATCAACACTCCCTGGAGACCTGGATTCTTTCAATGGGAGTTGGGTACTCATAGCTGTACCACAGGGTCAGCTCCGGGTGCAGATTGGTCATTTGGTCTTAATGCTATTTATAGCCACTGTTGCCCTAGTCCTTGGCCCTTTGAGATGGTCCTTGGGAATAGTGAGTAAGAAGGCACAGAATCAACAACAGACTCTGAGAGTCGAGTGAGAAGCAGAAGCAGCCTTATTTGTTGCAGGACCTGGGTGTGCCCTTATGTTCTCCACCAGCACCCAAATGGTCCATGACATCTTGATCCCTGTAGCCACCACTTTCTGATTAGATGTTCTGGCCACATGCCCTATGCTCTATTATTATTTGTCTCCAGGCCACCAGTTAGGATATGCTGACTCATTCTCCATACAGTCCATGTGATTTTTTGCTTTATAATATTCACCTCTCTGACAGAATCATCCAGAATGGTGGTAAAGAGTGAATTTTAGTAATTTTATAGGAAATAAAATTTATTTTTTAGAGAGAATGATTCCCAACCTTGCATACACGTAAAAGACTTTGGATTCTTTTGCCTCTGAAAATAAACCCAAAGCTTATATTTTAAATAAATGTAGCACTTATAACCTGATAACAAAATGAAAACAAAAACATTGTAATAATTTGTAAGTAAACAAGTGTTAACCCACTGAACAATCATTAGAAGTAGAATACTTAAAAAAGACCAATGTTTTTGTAACTTTTCACATATATATATATATATACACACACACATATATATATATCAATGTCTTTCAATGTCTCTTCATCCAAGATAGGTGCTGATGACAGAACAAGAAACTATCTCCTCCAGATTATGTCCAGGGTAGAGGTGACACAAAGGCATCTGCATTAATAAAAGCCAACCTAACCCCACCCAGGTCATGACTTATGAAAAGTGAAACCCCAAAGTTCTCTGAACAGCTTACAGGGACTTAGGATGACCAGTGTCTTCTCCTAAGATATTGTTGGTGCTCACAAAACCTTGAGACTTACTGAATCTTTTGTATTTCAAGAGCCTCTAGAGCTATGCAAGATTCACTTTCTTCCTAAGTCTTAGGAGCATTTTTTTTTTGTAGGAGGGAGTGTTTTAATTTGAAGAAAATCACTACAAATATAACACATTAGGACAAGTGTAAGACAAAATATTTTTAACCTGCCCCCACAAACTGAGTAGGGGTAATTCTACATCAGTCAGAACTCATCATTATGCTAAGGGAACTACATATATGCTAAAGCATGGCTTTGTGTATTTAAAGCTCACCAGAAAACCAATCTTTGAGGCTACTTTAAGGTTTACAATATCAAGTGACTGTGTTTTGAAAAACACATTTAGGTTAGCACCACATATGTATCATTTGCTTACTTATTCAATGCTTTTAGACTCTGACAGGTTTCACACTCTTGATTAGATTCTTGATATGTAAACTTTAAATAATAGGTAAGATCCATTTCTTGAGTAACTAATACACAGGAGGGTATAATGAGTAATTTTAATATATCATGCTAGAAAAGTGAAAGTTATAGATACAAAGGCATGAAGTAATAATTAATGAAAATGTAATAAAGCATTGAATTGGAGATAGGCAATTAAGTTTTTATAAAGGAAACAAAATACTATTTGATACTCCTGATACATAGACCTTGAGTGGGATACTCACATTGCACATCATTAGTGATGAATGGAAGGTGAATCCATAAAGTCATGTGAAGGATCATAAAAGTCATTATGCATTAACATGAATACAGTTATGAAAAAGCATTGGGTGATTTTAAAATCATATTAGTATCATAATTGTTTTCACAAACAATACTTAAATATAATTCTTACAAGAAGAAATTGAATACTCACAATGTCCAGTATTAAAAAGTATTAGAAAGTTGTCAAAGTGATATATCTGTAAATTCATAAAGGCAAAAGTTTAGCTAGAAATTATGAGTCATGAATTAAGGTTGCCTAGAGCTAAGAAATGGTTAAACAAAAGTATTGACAATTGAGATATAGTTGAAATAGATTCCAGGTGCCCCAGGACATTACTACCACTATTGATAGACCAAATCTTTTGTGTTCAGACTCCATCTTAGAGAACCTGATATAAGGTTGAACTCAAGTTAACTAACAGACTGGTACCTAGCATCAGTTTCCAGGTTATTCCCCAACAAACCTGCAAAATTTGCACCTCTACATTACAAGCCTACCTCTGACACTTCACTTCTTAACAATCACCAATCAGGAGGAAAGCAGAAATTAAGTTTATGGTTTGGCCCCCAGCACCAGTCAATTATGTTAAATGCCATAAAGGCCCACCAATCAGATTTGTACAAGGATAGATACCTCTTCTGGCCTGTATAAATGCTTCCCTGAAACTGTGCTCAAGGCTCCCTCCTGTTCTGCTTCATCAGAGACAGTGGTATGGTCCAAGCTTGAGCCTGAATAAAGAGACCCTAATGTGATTGCATCGGATTCAGCTCTTTGGTGGTCTTTTGGGGGGTTTTGAATGCTTCCAGGAAGAACACTATTATATGTAGTCAATATGATTCTCAGAATTGTAAATATGAGAGGATATTGTTCCTACAGCAGGTAATAGAATGTGGTACTGCATGTGGCTCCTAGAATGTCAGAATCTGTACCAATTAAGTCTCATCAAAATGTTTCCCTACATGTTACCTGACATGGATGACATCAACAAGCATGAGTGAAAGCTTATAAAGCCTCAGTGCTGGATCAGAAACTACAGGCAACTAAGAGACTCTGAGAACAGGAAAGATAGTATTCTCTAGGAAAAAGTAGACCTGAACACACACACACATACACACACACATAGACACACACACATACACACACATATAGACACACACACACATACACATACATACACATATACATACATACACACATAAATACATGTGTGTGTATATGTATGTACACACACACATATCTATTACATTATACATACTTGAGGAAGTTATATTTAAAAATGAACACAGACACACTCCAATTAAAAGTTGAGTAATCATTCTCAAAACATTTGTATACCAGTATGTCTTGCAGACTCTATATGTTTTATTTGTTTGTTTGTTTGAGGGGGAACAAGCATGTAGTTGGATGGGTACCAGAGGTTGGTAGGATTAGAGAATGTGATTCTTTGTACATCCTCACCCCAGGGAATGGTACTATTAGAAGTTGGACTTGTTGGAATAGGTGTGACCTTGTTGGAGTACATGTGTCACCGTGGGTGTGGGCTATAAGATCTTTAACCTAACTCTCTGGAGTGAGTATTTTCCTAGCAGCCTTCAGATGAAGATGTAGGACTGTCATCTCCTCCCGGACCATGCCACCCTGGATGCTGCCAAGTTCACACCTTGATAATAATGGGCTGAACCTCTGAACCTGTAAGCCAGCCCAAATTAAATGTTGTCCTTATAAGAATTGTCTTGCTCATGGTGTCTGTTCACAGCAGTAAAAGCATAACTAAGACAGTGGAGTTGAAGGAGGGACAATAATATGACAAAAATGCATCACCCCCCCAAAAAAATAAGGAAAAAAATGTGAAGTTAATATGTGGAAGGAAGTCACAAGAGGCAACATGTTTTATTTTTAGCCTGCTTCTGAGGAGCAAGTTAACAAGCCTTGGTGCAGAGTGAAAAAGAATGCTGGAGTATAATATGATTATGACTGTGACTGTCCTTTCACCCTCAGAGTTTATGACATTCAGCTATTGTGTGGCTACAGCAGCAGAGTATTTCCCAAACGAGACAATGAAACAGGTTGAGAGCCACATCGTTTATACTTATTTTTAAGTAAAGAGTGGGATTGAAGGACAAGTAAGTCCTTCTATTAATGAGTGCACAGATAGAGGCTTCTTATTTAAATAAACCCAAGGACTATAAAGTTTCCAAAATTTTCCTATTATACTTTAATGCACATTTTTATCAATCAGACACCTAAATGATATATTCATACTGAATTTATGTCATGATATATGATTAGAGGAAAAAGTAAATTGCTTTTAAAATACTCTGTCTCAAGACAAATGTATTGACTTGCTCCGTCATAATATAAAACAATCTGCTGTAGACACTTGTGCACAGTATATAGGACTACATCCATTAGCCTAAAATTACTTATAAATCTTTTGAATTAATCAGAGAATTCTAAAACCCGGGGTACACTTAGTCTGTGTCCTAGGCAGAAATTATTTTACTTTTTAACAATCAACTGGGCTTCAACAATTTAAATCAATTGAAGACTAAAAAAAACATTTCAAGTATGGCATTATGGTTACATAGTATCTTTTAAAACCTTTGTTTATCAGATAAAGATTTTCATGTATCTTTGCATTACAGACATTGTGCTGTTTACAAAGTTAGAGGCAGACATTTGGCTCCACGGGGAAGGAAGTTATTGATCCATTTATAAAGCTTTTTGAAGAAGATTTGATTAGCATTGATGGCAGACAGCGACTAGTGTACTTTATTCAAGGTGAGTCAGGATTTATACTCTCTCATGAACTATTAGCAAAACAGAGCCTAGTGACAAAATATGAAATCTACATTTTTACAGTAAATCATTCAGTCATATAATCGCTTATTTAATTATAAAAACACTAGTACTCTGTAGGGTGTATGGGACTGTGTCTCCAGATGGTCATAAGTGGGGTCTGCTCAACTGCTGAGAATCTCGGAGATCTGAGATGTCAGGAATGGAGATGCCTTCTCCCAGAAATGGAATATGTAACCAAGGATGACCAATTGAGAGGACCAAGAGCTCTTCTCCATGCTAACAGGGTATCTAGATAGCCTTTAGCCTTCAGCCATTGACCTTCTTTTTCTGGATATTCATACAGCCTTCCTTTCAAAAGTATATAATCCCTAGTTCATCCCTAATAAGTTATATATGCACAAGGATCATTTCAGCGAGCTGTTTCACTAGAGATTGCTTCTGGGAAAGACTTTGTCTAAAATAGCTGCAACATTAAGACTCTTACTCCAAATTGGACTGGATCCTGTTCATCAGAGGCTTTCTTTTCTGCTTCAGGTCTTGCTATAGGGGCTGTTGATATCTGAAATTTGAATCATGGGCTGCTGACTACCTTCTCTCTCTGAGTTGGTGAATAGGCAGTGACAAGATACTACCATAGAAAAGAGGCAGAACCTGGTACACACAACAAATGCAATACCATAGTACCCTTATATTTAAGGAGACCATACAGGTTTTGGCATATTGCTGAAAAATAATTAACATGCAACCCTTATTTACCAAGTTTCCCCACAGACACTAGTAAAAGCAAGTTAAAAATAACATACTACTTTAAAATATTCTGTATGAAGGATAAAATTTAAGTAATGACACAAGCTGCATCAATACAAACAAAATAAAAGTTGTTTACCTGTGTAGAACCAATAGTCATGTAAACTTTACATATTTCTTCTATGCTAGAAATAGTAGAAGAAACTGTTGTCATCTCAACTGGGATTAACATAAGTGTCATAGCTTTAGCTAAACTTGTTTGTATGTATTTGAAATATTTTTGGATTATACCTCTAATATACATTGAAAATACTAATTATTTTTCTTATGACATGCATTTTTTAAATATACTTTACTAAACTTCTCGAGTTCCATTTATATTTTTAGATTTTTTTCTCCATAGTAATAAAATTACAGGGTAAATGTACATTTTTCTTTTTGAGTTTGTTTAGCAAACAAATATTACTAAATAGAATGTTTTCTAAACTAAATTTCCCTCATATCTTCTACCTCTATTCTTGTCTAATTCTTTCTCTAAACTTCTCTTGAACTACTTTCTCCATAGTCTCAGTACAAATGATTGCATCTTAATTTTTCTTTGATTTTTTTATGAGACCTTGGAAATGAACCTGTATGATATTAATATATCATAATACCAATAAGTTATATTTCTCTCTAACCATGGAATCAGGATTTTTTTCTAAAAAAAGAAAGAAAAGAAAGAAAGAAAGAAAGAAAGAAAGAAAGAAAGAAAGAAAGAAGGGAAAAGAGAGAGAGAGAGGAAGAAGGACAAGCAAGGACCTTGCAGTATTTTTGTACTATTCTATGATGTGGTGCGTGATGAGGAAGCCAGGTATTGTCATAATTATTATTCTTTAAACATAGATCACATATACATTCTCATCTACAATGTAACTACAATAAAGAATTTAAAATTTGGGCTAAGGAGATATCTCAGTTGATAAACATACTCGCCGCTAAGCTTGCCAATCTGAGTTTGAACCCCCAGACCAACACAGTACAAGAAGAGAACCAACTCTTGCAGACTGTCCTGTGACCCATGTGTGTTCTGTGGCATACATGTGAACACACACAGAAAATAATAAACACAGAAGTAAAACTATGGTAATACAAAATTGTCTAAGGTTAGAATCAGTTTAGTTTTCAAAATTTGTTTTAAAATTATAATCTGCTTCAATACATGTCATTGAACATTTTTGACAGCATGTGTTTCTGTCTGAATATCATAAATATGTTCAACCACATCCTTCACTTAGTGACAAAAATGCAAAAAGGATAGATGTGATAGAAGTGATGTTTTGGAAATTATCATTTTGAAAGACATTTAAGTAAAAAGAATGTAAACATTAATACCTATATTTACTTAAAAGGACATATGATACATATAAGCTTATGCATATGTATCAATAAAATTATTACACTTGAGCTGACAACCTCTATTTAAGAGCCATAGACTAACAAAAATCTTAGTCTCAGGAGTGAGAACCTTTGGGTTGTTGATTGAGACTCCCAAATGAGTACATGTGCTAGCTGTTCCCTTAGTTGCCTCTTAGAGACTGAAGATAACTTTCTATTGGTGAAGACACCACACACTTGAAGATCTGAACTTGTCTTGAAAGTGTACTTGCTAAGGTCTACCTTAAGGGAAACAGAACTGCTATGAAAATTGCCATCGGAGAAAAACAATAAATATTCTTACCCAGTCATCATAGCCATGAACTGTACCAATGGCAAGCAGCATATCAGGGAGTCCTTCTTGGTACAATAGTGGCATTAAGATGGGCAGCTACCACAGCTCCTACACTGGATTATCCTAATGGAGGGAAATTATGCCTGGTACTGAAAACATAACTAAATACCTAGAGATAATAGGGTAATAGATGGTAAAGGAAACATGCAATGAGTATTTTACTAAACCAGTATAATTTCTAACTGTAATCAAAATGTATTAATGTATTATTATGAATATATATATATGTGTGTGTGTGTGTGTGTGTGTGTGTATGTGTGTGTGTGTGTAGCTTTCACCCCCAACAAAAATGTTGCTTTTTGCAGCAGACAGAACATATTAGAAAAAAATCCTAACTAGTCAAAATGCGGAGAACATCCTATAGTGGGGATCCCAGCCCCAGTGGATATAACTACAATATAACTCATGTACATAAGACTGAAAGGACATCATGGGAAAAGAGTTAAGAAGACTGTAAGAGCCAGAGGATCCAGAAGACTGCAAGGAATTGTATTTCTTCAATATGTGAGGAATGCTATTCAAATGAAACCTTAAGTAAACAATCATAGTGTTTTAACTTAACGTAACAAAAGCAATGCAACTTTGAGTTACAGAAGGCAAGTTGATGCTGTAAAAACAGTGTTTAGAAATCAAAATTTGTTTTTATTGATACCTGATCCATGAGTATTTAAAACATATCAAAATATTGATGGAATGTGGTCAGTTTTGATGGATTTATTTCCTTTGTTGTCTGACTAGTGTTTTCATCAATATTATGAGAGATTATCACTTCTCTGTAGTCTTTGAGATAGCAGGAGTTAGAATTTTTCTGGAATAATTTCTTATGCCTGTATAGGCATCCCTGTATGTATGAGTACTTAAAGATGGAAAAAAGCTCACATTACTGAAAGGATCTATTTAATATTTGTTACAATCACATTGTTTGTTTGTTTGTTTGTTTTTTCTTAGTATGGTTGTTTTCATTTTGATGATGTAACTAACTTATATTTCTCAAGCATCCACAATTCTATTTTATCAAGTGCTTACTCCAATTTGAACTCTGATTTAGAAACCCTAATATACCAAGATGTATTTATACCTAACATAATGCAAAATGATAATGCATATTGGAAAGAGATTAATCTAGGTATTAATGCATTTTACTATATAACATTTATAAAAAGGCTTTAGATGCTTGTGTGGAGAAAATACTTAATTAGAATGTGTCTTCTTCCTTTTTTTTCCAACATACACATGCATGTGTGTGTGTGCACACACCCACTCACATTCACACATACACACGTATACACATACATATACACACACACACACCACACAGACACACACACACACAGACACACACACACACACACACACACACACACACATATATATCTTACATTCATCCTGCTCACTGCCCCCTTCTATTTACCCCTCCCACAATCTTTCCCCATCCTCCTTCTCCTTGTCCTCTGAGTGGGTGAAGTCTCCCTGGTTATCATCCTACTCTGGCATATATATCAAGTCTCTTCAGGCACATCCTCTCTCACTCAGGCCAGAGAAGGCAGCCCAACTAGAAGAACATATCCCGTGCTTAGGCAACAGCTCTGGGGATAGCCACAACTTAAGTTGTTTTTTGATACCCACATGAAGACCAAACTGCACATCTCTTACATATGTGTGGGGAGATCTAGGTCCAGCCACTGTATGTTTTTTTTTTTTGGTCTGGTGGTTCAGTTGCTGAGAGACCCAGAATCTGGTTAATGGATGCTGTTTGTCTTCCTATAGAGTTCCTATCTTCTTTGGGGCCACTAATTCTTCCTCCTATTCTTCCATTAGAGTTCCTAAGCTCTGTCTAACTTTTGGTTGTGCGTTTATGTATCTGTCTGAATCAGTTGCTGGGTGGAGCCTCTCAGTGGACAGTCATGCTAGACTGCTGTCTGCAAGGATGATAGTATCATAGGGATTGGTACTTGCCCATGGGATGTGTATCAAGTTGGACCAGTTATTGGTTGGAAGTTCCCACAGTCTCTGCCCTATGTGCCATGCCTACATTTCTTGTAGGCAAGATAAATTTTGTGTTGAAAGTTTTGTGGGTGAGTTTGTGCCTCTTTTACTCCATTGGGGTTCCTATAGATGCCTTCTACCTCCCCATCCTTGTTAGTTGCAGATTTCCATTAATTCTCATGGACATCTGGGTTTTATACAATATATTTTAATCACATTTTCCCTTCTTCCAGCTCCTCCCAGACCCTCCCTAACTCCCAACTTTCTGTATTTACTCTCTATCTCTCAAAAACTTTCCCAGTAAAACACAAAAACAAAAATCAGAACAAATAAGCAAAGGTCCAATAAAACAAACAAAAAAATGCCAAACCAAAATAAAATGAAACAAAACTATCTCAAAAAATAAATAAACAAATCATAGAGTTCATTTTGTGTTGATCAACTATTCAAGTACTCCTGGGCATGGGCCCTGAGTACAGTGTGGTTGATAAGCCAGGTGATCCTCCATTGGAGAAACTACTTGATTTTCCCTTTACCACTGAATATCAGCTGTAGACAGTTTCTTATCTACTTTTCCCTTTCAATACTGGGATGTCACCTTGCTTAAACCGATATATGATTTTTGCATACTGTCACAGTCTTTGTGAGTTTATGTGAGTTTATGTGTTCATCAGTCCTATTGCTTCTTGAGGAAACTGTTTCCTTAGAGCCATACTTCTCTGGCTCTCAGAATTTTCCATCATCATAAATGTCTGAACCCTGAGGGAGTTGGTTGATTAAGGTATCACATTTACAACAGAGTGCTCCAAAATTTCACTTTCTGCACATTGATCAGTTATGAGTCTGTGTTAGCTCCTGTTCTCTGTAAGAAGTTTCTCTCCTGGAAATGGAGAGAAGTACTATGTTTCAGTCCAGTGTGGTCTGTGTAGGGTGGGGGTGACGCATCCTGGGAGAAAGTGTTTCTGTGGATAGAAAATGAAAAAAAGAATGAGAGATGCGCTAGCAGATGGGCTACTGAGAGGGGCAGTAGGAAAAGGCCCTTTTTCTCTGTGTTAGAAGAGGTAAGAAAAAACTATCATTGAGTTTAATTAATGAATTGTTTTCTACTAACACATGATTCTCTCATAAACAGAGACAGGAGTGGCCAATAGAAAAATGCCAAACATCATTAATTATCAGAGAAATGACAAAGCAAACTATAACAAGATATCACTTGGAAGTTATTAAAGTTGTCCCATGATTTTAAAAAATGAAAGTAAAAAGTGTATGTAAGAATGTAGAGTAAAAGGAACAGTATGTATCACTGTAAGGAATTCAAATTAATACAATCTTGCTAGAAAATAGAGTAGCAGTCAAGACTTACTATTCATAGTTTTAGAGTTTTCAATCATTTCTTGACTTTTTTCTTAGTCTTCATAGTGCTCTTTGTATTTTATTTTCCTCTGTCCTCTTTTCTTCCTATTTCTTTAATTTGGTCTTTCCTTAAGTGACTCAGGTTTTTCACTTTTACTTACCAACCCAAGAAATAGAAACAACCAGCATTATAGGATAGTATACATGAAACCCCTCTTTAAAAGTCAATATATTGCTGTGATCAGTTTATCAAAAAAAAAATTAGCAAGCTATAACCAAATTAGACCTGTCACCTGATATTTCCCTTTTCACATTAAACATTTTATTATTTTCCGAAAGAACTTTTAGCATCTGCATGCAGATCATACATAAATATTCAGCCTTATTTTCCTTTTTTGTAAGAAATATATACACTATTATATGTTTGTTTTTCTTTTGGTCTGACTTTTTAAAAAAATAATAAGTCAGACATATTTTATATCAGATCGCTGCTGTTTTTAATGAGAATTCCAGCCCTGGGAGAAACAGACAAAACTTTGTCACAGCAAAAGAAAAAGTGAGAAAAGACATCTTAGAAGTGAATTTGCGGCAGAGAAAGGTGTAGTCCATATATCGGCAAATCCTGCATGATACTAAGTTTTAAATTTAGTTTTATAGTTCCATTTAATATCTTAGAGTATTCTGTTTCTTAAAATCATGATTAGTCTTTTTTCTCAGGCTGTCATATAGTCTATCTCCTATAATCAACCTCACTATAAATATTTTCCAGAAAATAAAAATTAAACTATATATGCTTACAGTAGTGTTTGGTTATGTATTTACACTGTTTCTTATAAACAAATGACAAAATACCAATATGCAGAAGATAGATGAGCAATAGCAATTTTTTAGCATACTATATTGGATTATACTTAAAACTATCTTACTAATCAAGTGAAATGCCACTTCATCTGCTTCCTTAAGGATGAAATATTTTAAAGCAGATGCTCTCAAAAATTTAAATTCATTTGCATTTATGTTTTGTTATATTGTAGCATCTACTTACTACCTTCCTTTATTTCCATAATATCTACATTCTTCCAAAGTTTGTATAACAAAAGCTGCAAATATATTTATAATTTATATCACTAGTTCCTATAAGGTAATAAAGAAGTAAAATGGTTATACAAATCTCTGTTCTCAGGATTACTTTCTTTTAAGATTCCTTTAATCCCATTTAAAATACAAAACATTTATTTTTTTTTCAACATACATTACTGGGTACTTTTTGTCCAGGAAACCTCCATGAACAGGCTCTCTATCATTGAGCAAAATGGAGAAAAAAATCCCCACAAAATTTTCATATGGGAAAATGAATGCAGAGAAAACAGAGGGATTGAACAGAATGGATGTGGGATACTGACAGATGGTTAACCGTGGAGCTGAGATCTGAGCAGAGATGTAAGGTAAAGAAAGAAGAGGGCCATGTAGAAATCTGAAGAAGCTGCTCAGACAGAGAAGTGCCAAAGAAATTCTGGAAACCATTGGTGGGTAAGTTGCCAAGCATGGGGAGGCTGGGGTGGTGGGAAGGGAGCTGTTCAGGATGCTTACTTCAACAGCACAAGAATACTCACGTGA
The DNA here is from genome assembly GCF_004785775.1 of Grammomys surdaster. Taxonomy (NCBI): domain Eukaryota; kingdom Metazoa; phylum Chordata; class Mammalia; order Rodentia; family Muridae; genus Grammomys; species Grammomys surdaster. The sequence goes on from NW_021604660.1 coordinate 2,392,963, forward strand.
CCCTATGTCTTTGATCATTAGAGAGTACTGTCTGTAACTGAATGGAGAACTAGTAATTGTGATGGCGGGTGAAGTTAAAGAGGAATTAGGCCATCTTCCTTTTTTCAAATGAATGAGTCACTTCAGTTGCTGGAGGTAGATAGGAGCAGATTCAGGGACTAGAGAGGGGGACATGGTCGAGGATTAGCTATATGAGTTACACAGTAGTGCAGCAGAAAAATAAGTGGTGCACACTTTGTTTTCCTATTTTTATTGTTTTCTTCTTTATCAGGAATGGAGAGAGAGCTCAGTGGATAAGACCACTTGCTTTTCTTACTGTGACATCGGATCATTTTCCAGAATCCACATGGTGACTCACAACCAATATCATAGAATTAACTTCAGTGTGTCAATACAAGCAGAAGTAAGAAGGTAGATACTCTAGTTGAAGGATGTAGCTGGTGAAGAGAAAAGAACCATTTCAGTGTTTTCATTTGAATTTCAGATTTTAGACATGTAACAAAAATAATTCAGAAAATAGTTTTATGCTAATAGTTTTATGATTGAACAAATTTTAAAATTATGTATGATTTTGTAAAGCCACAGAAACCATTAAACACCTACCAAAGACTCAAAAGATAAATTTGAAGTTATAGCATTACCTAGAGTTTTATTTTATGAACATAATACAATTATTTAAAATTTCCTTCTTGAGGATTTACTTTTGTCCTGTACTGATTATGTATTAAATATTTAATGCACAATTAAGTATGTACATACTTCATTTGATTATGTTATAAAATATGATTTCATTACTTGACTGTTGTTTCTTCATAGGGCCATATTAAGTAAAAACTTAAGAAAAATTAGTTCAAGAATTTTTCAATGATAGATGCAAAATCAAATCTGATCACATACAGTGTTAATCACATAGCTTCGATGGGATATATTACTTTATATTTTAATATGATAATAATTTTGGCTCCATGTCCCTTCATTTTTCATATTATTGACATGAGCTTTCTCTTTGATCCACAATATTTGGCAGATCATTGCAAAAGTTCAAGGAGACTCACAGAAAACATTCAGCTGTTCTCTTTTGGGCTTTGGCATGTCTGCCATTGTGCTAACTGCCTGCTTACTTGCCTGAATTAAAATAAATCAAGAGGGAAAGGAAAACACCAGCTTTGCACATGCAAATCACCTAGAATATGCAAATTACAAGTTTGTTTTAAAATGTGGGTGTTTGGTTAAAGACACTAAATCATTTCTCCATCCACAGTTATTTTGCTTAATTAAAAACCTGGAATGCACATAAAAACAATCGTACTCCCAAATCACTCAGGTCCAACACAGACTCTTCTAGCATCCCTTTAATTAAATGTGGCTTTTGAACATTAATTAAGAGCTCTATAGAGGCAGAAATGATGGAGGAAATTTAAAATACGTGCATACATGCTGACCACTTAAAGGAAAAGTTGTGTCTGTAGACAAGAAAGCTCAATGTCTAAGTAACTGTAGGAAGAAAATTGAGCACATGTGCTGTTATTTAACGTGAGAAAGGAGCTGACAGGATGTGCAATCATTTCCCGTAGACAAGTAGCTTCAATTGAATTCATTAGTGAATATCCATTTTAAGAAACCGCTAAATGTGGTAAAATATTAACTTAGTAAAAAGCTTTTATTAATAGCTATATATTTAAGTTTATGTACGTTGAAGATACTAATGCATCCTGCTAAGAGAATGAACTACACATTGATATCGTTGTCAAATGTGATCTATTGTAAGAAACCTCTAGGAGATCTTGGAAGTCAACATTTCATTTCATTGGAAAATATAAGGTACAGCGAGTTAAGTTAACAATAGTACAACTGCCAGGCCTGGCCCTATTTTATGGTCATATAAATTAGCAACAAGAAATGTATTTATTCAATGCATTTTATTTCTATGTCACACATTTATCATAGTATGTCAATATTAAATAAGGAACATATTTTATTGCTTTCTGGTAAAAAAAATGGTCACTGTGATAGGAAATTAACTTTGAATGTAATATAAATATTTTTGCTTTTATTCTTTAAATCATTATCGTTATATCTGATATACGTGTGTGTGTGTGTGTGTGAGTATGTGTGTGTATATATGTGTTCATGTACATGTTGATACTATGATTATTACATGTAAGTGCAAGTGCCTCTCAAAGCCAGAAAAAGGGCCTTTGGTTCATTGGAGCTGGAGTTACAGGCAGTTGTTAGCTATCCAGAGTGGGTGTTGGGAAGCCAACTCCGGTCTTCTGCAAGAGCAGTTTCTGTCCTTAACCTCTGAGCTGACAGGATGTGCAATCATTTCCCGTAGACAAGTAGCTTCAGTTGAATTCATTAGTGAATGTTAATTTTAAGAAACCTCTAAATGTAATAAATTATTAACTTAATAAAAAGTTTTTATTAATAGTTATATATTTAAATTTATGTACTTTCAAGATAATCTAGCCATTTTTAATGTACTTTTTATTTTTTGAGAAACAGTAGTATAGTGAATGTAAAGTCAATTTCTATATATCAAATAGGTTTTAAAAATTATTATGTGGGTTTTCAGTCCTGGACAATAATTAATAAGCCTAAGTAAAATTTCTATGTGTCACCCAAAGTCAATCTATAGGAAATAAAAGCATTTTCATCATCTATCTAGTTTATTAGCTGTTGAAATATCTTTCTAGTTATTCTACTTCAAAACATCATGGGAAGTTTGCAGAAAAACCACAGTATAATTTTAAGGTAAAAAAAATATTTAGTCATCAGTATCTGTTAAAAATTTTAGACACTGTTCATATTCGTGTGCCCATCCTAACAGTGGGCCCCAGCTGTATAAGATAGGGAGAATGGCCTTGTGAGGCATAGGTGTGAGAGGAGGTACTTGGATCAGTGAAGGCTAGATGCCCTAGTGTGGGGGAATTCTAGGGCAAAGAGGTGGGAGTGGGTGGGGGCATATCCTCATAGAAGCAGGAGGAGGTGGGATGAGATAGGAGGTTTCTGGTTGGGGGGGATGGGGAAAAGGGATAACATCTGAAGTGTAAATAAAATATCCAATAAAAATTGATTTAAAAAATATTCAATGGGTATTTTCTATGCAGGATTAATAAATGCCAGTATAACTTGACATCTCCAATTCATATACATTGACATGACACTAAGGATAGTTAAATATTGATGATAAGGCTACCACAAATAAGTCTAATATAATTCATACTTTCTAAAGACATAAGCAAAAATCAATTTCTCATTTCTCTACAGGAGTTCAAAATTTTAAATTATGAATGGCACTGGGAACTTCAGGAATAGTAACTGATATTGAATCGTATCTGAGGGGAATCTTTTGAAGCAAAAATTCTTAACTCAAACATTATCTAAAATAAAATTAAATTAGTCATTTAGGCTTTTGAAATGACACTAATCTCAGAAAAAATAATGGTTTTATGATTTGTTTATTCTATGTATAGCTTTAAGAGGGACACATTAATAAAATTACAAAAGAAATTCAATTGATACTTTGGCAACTTCACCTATAAAAGTAGTAGTTATGACAATAAATGAAAATATTATACAAAACTAGAATATTAAAGCCAATAAATTCAAAGGTAAATGAAAAACCATTTTAATTCAAATAACTTTACATTTTATTTTTAAATTACTTCTCTGACAGTTTCATAAAATATTTTAAGCATATTTATCTTCCATACCCCAAATCATAGCTGTTTGTCATTTTTTTAAATTTTTTAAAAATCTATCAAATCTAATATGCTCTTCCCAGATGTTTCTAGATGGGTGACCAGTGGAAAGTGGTCAACTTACTAGAAGCTGCAGTGTCTCTTCTCAGCATCTGGTAATTACCAATGACTCCATGGTTTAGAGTCAGATCATCTGTGCAGCTTCTTTCTTCATTATGGGATTTGGCCTGGCTTGGGCTTGTGCAGGTTCTTAATGCCATCTCAGTTGCTTTATGTTTACATGTGTAGCTGCTCTTCCATGTTCAGAAAGTAGTGTTTCCTCTAGTCATCTACTATTTCAGGCTTCTATACTCATTGTGACCCCTTCTCCAAATCCCTGAGGCAGTGGTAGAAGATGCAGTGTATATGGTTCCTTTAAGGCTTAGTATTCTGTAATCTCTACATCTCGACATATTGACCAGTTTTTGGTTAAACACTATACATTACAAATAGAAAACATCTCACACGAGAAGCAAAGATGCCTTGATCTGTGGGTATAATAATGAATCTTAGAGTCAGTTTAATATTATGTCTATTCAGGAGCATAATAATATAAGCCCCTCTACTAGGATATCTGACCTGTCTAGTCATAAATTAGCCTAATAATGGTTTATGAGTTTAATTGTGTGGAACAGGATCCAAAAAACAGTTGGTTGTTCCAAGTATATTCATGCCACTGTTGTACCAATGGTATACCATTCCAGGCCATTCATTATTGTAGCTCACAGGGGTCATAGTAAGTTATGCTTGATGGATATGTTTTCTTCTGTCTGCTTGGACAGTACTTTCCAGCATTCTGAAAGCAATGTAGTAGATATGAAATTTGCAAATGGTTAAAACCTTGATTTAGTCATGTTATAATTCAAGCATGTCATCTCATTAACAAAAGGGTCTGATTATCAAGTGTTGGAGGGTAACCGAGAGCAAAGGTAACAACCTAGAATGCTTGGCTGTCTAATGTACGTCAATGGCAAAAATAAATACAAAATAAGTAAATCATTACTGGCATCTTGTTTTTATTTGCTAATCTCTGTGTCTAGTAGGGTCATTGTTATCCTGTTATAGTGTAACATATACATGTGTGTCTGTAATCACATATAAGTATACATATACATAATATATATGTAGTATTGATATATGTTATTTTTAGGAAGTTTCTACATTGTAGTTTTCTATATGTTATTTTCTTTTCTTTTTCTTTATTGGATGTTTTATTAACATTTCATATGTTGTCCCCTTACCCCATCCCCCACCCACCCAGGAATCCCCTATACCCTCACCCCTCCTCCTTCTTCTCTGGGGATGTAAACCCTGCCAACCACCCCCCACTCCCACTTCCCCACCCTCAAAATTCCCACCCCCTGAGGCGTCCAGGGTTCACAAAGTCAAGGATCTCTTCTTCCACCTATGCCCAGCAGGGCCCACCACTCTTACATATTCAGCTGAAGCCCTGGATCCCTCCCTAAGTGCTCCCCGGCTGGTGGTTTAGACCCTGGGAGCTGTGGTTGGTTAGTATTCTTGCTCTCCTCATGGGGCCACAAACCCTTTGAGCTCCAATGGCCTTCACTCTAACTCCTCCATTGGGAACCCCATTATCAGTTCAATGGCTAGTTGTGAGCATCTGCCTCTGAATATGTCAGACTCTTGAAGACCTCTGAGGAGACATCCATATCAGGATCTTATCAGCATGCACTTCCTGACTTCCACATCAGCATCTACCTTTGGTGACTGCACATGGGATGGATACTCAGGTGGAATGATCTTCAGACGGACCCTCCTTCAGTTTCTGTCCCTCACTTTGTCTCCATATTTGCTCCCTTGAGGATTTTGTTGCTCCTTCTAAGAAGGACAGAAGCACCCCGACTTGATCTTCCTTCTACATGAGCTTCATGTGGCCTGTGAGTTGCATCTTGGGCATTTCTGGGCTAATATCCAATAATCAGTGAGTGAATACCATGTGTGTTCTTTTGTGATTGGCTTACTTCACTCAGGATGATAATTTCTAGTTCCATCCATTTACCTAGGAACCTCTCGAATTCATTGTTTTTAATAGCTGAGTAATACTCCATTGTGTAAATATACCACATTT
>NW_021604660.1:2398804-2463094 GCF_004785775.1 Grammomys surdaster
GCCTTGAATTCCTGATCTTTCCAAGACTTTTATCATGAAGGGATGTTGAATTTTGTCAAATGCTTTCTCAGCATCTAGTAAGATGATCATGTGGTTTTTTTCTTTAAGTTTGTTTATATAGTGGATTACATTGATGGATTTCGGAATATTGAACCATCCCTGCATTCCTGGGATAAAACCTACTTGATCATGATGGATGATTGTTTTGATGTGTTCTTGTATTTGGTTTGCTAGAATTTTATTGAGTATTTTTGCATCGATGTTCATAAGGGAGATTGGTCTGAAGTTCTCTTTCTTTGTCAGGTCCATGTGGGGTTTGGGTATGAGTGTAATTGTAGCTTCATAGAAGGAATTGGGTAGTGTTCCTTCTGTTTCTATTTTGTGGAATAGTTTGAAAAGAATTGGTATTAGGTCTTCCTTGCAGGTCTGATAGAATTCAGCACTAAAACTATATGGTCCTGGGCTTTTTTTAGTGGGGAGACTTTTAACGACTGTTGATATTTCCTTAGGGGTTATGGTACTATTTAGATGGTCTATCTGCTCCTGATTTAACTTTGGTACCTGGTATCTGTTTAGGAAGTTGTCCATTTCATCCAGGGTTTCCAGTTTTGTTGAGTATAGGCTTTTGTAGTAGGATCTGATGATTTTTTGAATTTCTTCACTTTCGGTTGTTATGTCTCCTTTTTCAGTTCTGATTTTATTAATTTGGATACTGTCTCTATGCCCTCTGGTTAGTCTGGCTAACGGTTTATCTATCTTGTTGATTTTCTCAAAGAACCAGCTCCTGGTTTTATTGATATTTTGTATTGTTCTTTCTGTTTCTATTTGGTTGAATTCAACCCTGAGTTTGATTATTTCCTGCCTTCTACTCCTCCTGGGTGTATTTGCTTCTTTTTGTTCTAGAGCTTTTAGTTGTGCTGTCAAGTTGTTAGTGTGTGCTATCTCCAGTTTCTTTTTGTAGGCACTTAGAGCTATGAGTTTTCCTCTTAGCACTGCCTTCATGGAGTCCCACAAATTTTGGTATAATGTGTGCTCATTTTCATTGAATTCTAAAAAGTCTTTAATTTCTTTCTTTATTTCTTCCTTGACCAAGTCATCATTGAGTAGAGAGTTGTTTGGTTTCCATGTGCACGTGGGTTTTCCATTGGTTTTGTCATTATTAAAGACCAGTCTTAGTCCGTGGTGATCTGATAAGATGCAAGGGATCTTTATTTCAATCTTTTTGTATCTGTAGAGGCCTGTTTTGTGACGAATTATATGGTCTATTTTGGAGAAGGTACCATAAGGTGCTGAGAAAAAGGTATATTCTTTTGTTTTAGGATGAAATGTTCTATAGATGTCTGTTAAGTCCATTTGGTTCATAACTTCTGTTAATGTCAAAGTGTCTCGGTTTAGTTTCAGTTTCCATGATCTGTCCATTGCTGAGAGTGGGGTGTTGAAATCCCCCAGTATTATTGTGTGAGGTATAATGTGTGTTTTGAACTTTACTAACGTTTCTTTTATGTATGTAAGTGCCCTTGCATTTGGAGCATAGATGTTCAGAATTGAGAGTTCACCTTCGTAGATTTTTCCTTTGATGAGTATGAAGTGTCCTTTCTCATCTTTTTTGATTAATTTTGGACGAAAGTCGATTTTATTTGATATTAGAATGGCTACTCCAGCTTGTTTCTTGGGACCATTGGCTTGGAAAATTGTTTTCCACCCTTTTATTCTGAGGTAGTGTCTGTCTTTGTCACTGAGGTGCTTTTCTTGTATGTAGCAAATTCTGGGTCCTATTTGTGTATCCAGTCTGATAGTCTGCTACTTTTTATTGGGGAATTGAGACCATTGATTTTAAGAGATATTAAGGAAAAATGATTGTGGATACCTGTTATTTTTGTTATTAGAGGTAGAATTATGTTTGTATAGTTATCTTCTTTTGGAGTTGTTGGAAAATTACTTCCTTGCTTTTTCTAAGTTGTAGTTTCCCTCCTTGTGTTGGCATTTCCATCAATTATTCTTTGAAGTGCTGGGTTTGTGAGAAGATACTCTGCAAATTTGGTTTTGTCATGGAATATCTTGGTTTCACCATCTATAGTGATTGAGAGTTTTGCTGAGTATAGTAATCTGGGCTGGCAATTGTGTTCTCTTAGGGTCTGTATAAAGTCAGTCCAGTCTTTTCTGGCTTTTATAGTCTCTAGTGAGAAGTCTGGTGTAATTCTTATAGGTCTGCCTTTATATGTTACTTGACCTTTTTCCCTTACTGCTTTTAGTATTTTTTCTTTGTTTTGTGCATCTGATGTTTTGATTATTATGTGATGGGAGGTATTTCTTTTCTGGTTTAGTCTATTTGGTGTTCTGTAGGCTTCTTGTATGTTTATGGGCATTTTGTTCTTTAGGTTAGGGAAGTTTTCCTCAATAATTTTGTTGAAGATATTTACTGGCCCTTTAAGTTGGGAATCTTCATTTTCATCTATACCTATTATCCTTAGGTTTGGTCTTCTCATTGTTTCCTTGATTTCCTAGATGTTTTGAGTTAGGAGTTTTTTGCATTTTGCATTTTCTTTGACAACTTTGTAAATATTTTCCACTGTATCTTCTGCATTTGAGATTCTCTCTTCTATCTCTTCTATTCGGTTGGTGATGCTTGCATCTATGACTACTGATCTCTTTCCTAGGTTTTCTATCTCCATGGTTGTCTCCCTTTGAGCTTTCTTTATTGTTTCTGTTTCCATTTTCAGATCCTGAATGTTTTTGTTTAATTCATTCTTTGTGTTTTCTTGCATTTATTTAAGGGATTTCTGTGATTCCTCTTTAAGGGCTTCTACCTGTTTACTTGTACTCTCCTGTATTTCTTTAAGGGAGTTACTTATGTCCTTCTTATAATCCTCTATCATCATCATGAGAAGTGATTTTTAATTCTGAATCCTGCTCTTCCGGTGTGATGGGGTGTCCAGGGCTTGCAATATTGGGAGAACTGGGTACTGATGATGCCAAGAAACTTTGGTTTCTGTTGCTTATGTTCTTGTGCTTGCCTTTTGCCATCTGGTTAACTCTAGTGTTACCTGTCCTCACTGTGTAAGACTAGAGTCTGTATTTCCAGTTATCTTGCTTGTGGCAGAGCTCCTCAGAGTCCAGATGTCTCTGTGGTCTTATGATCCTAATCTCCTGAGTGGAAGAACTCCTGGGACTGAGACCACCTCTTGGATCTGGAAATCCTTCTGCTCTGGGTGCAGTGGTTCCTCTAGGATGGCTCCAGATATGATGTCTCCCAAGTGCAAACCACATTGGTGTCTGTTGCTCTGAGTGCAGTAGCTTCTCGACTGCTCTGAGTACAGTGGTTCCTCTAGGATGGCTGTGGATTCAGTATCTCCACAGGAGCAGACCAACTCTGTGTCTGCCCCAGCCCAAAGGACCAGGCAGGGGCGGAAGGGAAGTAGAATTCCAGAGGGGTGGGGTTTAGGTAGCTGGTGTGTCCTGAATGTCCCTGGCTCCCAGATGTATCTCTGGGGCTTAGGGAGTGAAATGGAGTTCTTACGGGCTTCTCTGAGTGCAGTGGCTCCTCTAGGATGGCTGAGGATTCAGTATCTCCACAGGAGCAGACCAACTCTGTGTCTGCCCCAGCCCAAAGCTCTATATGTCATTTTCAAAAAATTGTTAGTGTTATTTATCTCTTTCCATAGTCTCTCCTCTACCCTAACTATCACTTCTCCACAGTTTTATCTTCTTTCTCACATTATCATGAAAGCCTTTATCCAAATTCATTTTATCTACCTACCCTTGTACATTTTTCTCCATGAGTCTTTATTGAGTAATTCTATGATCAATATGAGCATTTCAAATATTACACACACATCTGAAGATTTAAATCTAATTTATAGCTGAGATAAAGCACATGACATTTGTTTTTCTGTTTTGGCTATTCTGGAACATTTATGTTTCCATAGGAATCAAGACTGGTCTTTTAATTTCTGTTAAGAATTGCGTTGGATGGAGGTAGCACTGTGTCTGTAGAGTACTTTTGGAAGGATTGACATTTTCACAGTATTAACTCTGCCAATGAGAAAGGACAATAAATACACCAAGGAGATAGTACATCATACAAACAGGTCTTCTACCTGAATGAGTTAATGTCATGAAGTTTTAATACGGACACTATCTCTCACAAGTCCATGTAATAAAGGTTTGGTTCCTGTGGAGCTTATAAGATGCGCCTTTAAAGAACCTACTGGGAAACCCTAAGGTCACTAGGTACTTGCTCAGAAAGGAAGTGTGGTAGCCTAGTCTATCTTTGTACTTGCTCTTTCATGATGCAAGTGGTTTATCAATTTATGGAGTGGCAACAAAATATGCTTCCTTTAGCAAAGGTTCAGCAGGAGGAGTTTTGCAACTGTGTGAGAACCTTCAGAATCATGTGTCAAATAACCTTTTATACTTCATGAGTTAACTGTATTTTGTGTAGTAACTTCCTAGGAAACTCCTTAAGACTGGGTAAGTTGAAAAAATTCAAGAACTTCTGAGAGAAGACCCTTTAAGATTCATGTAGTAAACAACTCAGAAACCTGGGAAAGTCTCTAAAACAAACTAAGATAGAGTTCAGACTAGCTGCCTGGAAAAGATTTTGAACAACTGAACTGCCTGCAAGAGATGCTTGTTGACATGTCAAGCTGCCTGCAAGCTGTGCAATAGGCTACAGGTAGCCAGATTTCATAAGTCATCACTGATGGTGGGATGAGGTAGGCTGCTTTTTTTGTTGTTGTTACAGTTGCATTTTAAGTAATCCCTATTCCTATAAGTAACTTTTCACCCACACTATCACTAGTAACTTCATTAAAATGTCAGTAGTACACACACACACACACACACACACACACACACACAAATACTTGAGCCAGAGCAATAGCTCCATGCTTACAAGAGCTTACTACTTTTCCTGAGGGCCCATGTCCAGCTCACGTCTACCTATAATGCCAGTTCTAGAGGATATGATATTCTTTATGGCCTCCATAACCATTTGCATACATGTGGTACACAGACATACACGAGAATAAAAATTAAAATGAAATCTAAAAAGAAAATTCTCTTTTGGAAATTATGAGAATTTAACTGATGTAAGTTAAAATATTTAATTCAAACCACCAAATTATATGGAGCCATTGATAACATTCACAGTTGAGCTAAATGAAGACCCCAAGTCTCCTAATCAGCTTTTCCACTAGTATGAGATAAACAAAAACAAAGCACAATAAAATTATAATATAAATGACAAGGATTTATTTGTGATTGAACAGCTGTTCAATGGATTTTTCAGTAAGAAACATATTTCAAACTGGCATCCACTTCTGCTCCTGAGCTGCATAGTAGCATTTTATCACAAAATTGCATATCTAATGTTCCAAAATTTGGATTAATCTATCAACCAAACTGTTCTTTTATAACCCACTCAGCTTTCTAGAAAATTTATTATCGCCTTATACATGCTATTGAAGTGGATATATTCATGGTTAGCATGTTCAGCCTAATACTATTTTGTTCAAGTTTTATGAGTGCATTTGGATTGACAGGGTACATAGCTAATTAGATTCAATAACCTAATTTGGAGAAATATAAAATGTTATATCAAGTATGTGAAGTAACATCAATAAAACATACTTCTTCTCTTAAATTAGTAAAAATCTCTTTTAAATTTGGGTGAAATGTAGTGACTATGGATTTGCTCACTGTTTTTTTAAATAAATTATGAGACAGACATAAAAGTTTTTAAGTTATTGGTGCTAAGTCATTTTAATTACTAATGCCTCCTTCCAACTTATTCGTTTTTAATGAAAGCTCCTTTTTTTTTTCATTTGGTTTTTGAGAATTCCTTCCACATGACACTTTCTCCTCAGACAAGATACCAAATATATCTTGAATATTTTCTGGGAATCAATTACATTATCATTTGCTTTATAGATCATTAAAAATGAGACAGATTTAGTTGATTTTAAACTTACTACATGAAAGAATGAACCACACAATCAGGAATCCAACATAATTCAAAGAAATCATACCCATGGTCAATGTTATACCACATCTTGACTGTATTAGATAAGGCTGATAGCTGAAAATGTGGATAGAAACATTTGTTTGTATATAGACATTATAGTTTTGAGTTTTTAAACTATTTTTTATATTTGTATAGTTATCTCTGACCCTTGGTACCATCTCTACATTTCTTCATGTAACTACCCTTAGTGTTTGAGATCTTTGCATGGATGTATACACGGAATCCTACAGGTACACATACTGATGGATTCAGTGGCTTTCTGAAACCTTGGTATAAGCATCCTTGACCCCTTAATTCTTAGATCTTACAGAGAGAAACATTCAATGGCATGTAGAGGATAATTCTAAATCTCTTGCCAGGTCAGGATTTAGTGTGAAGCGTTTTGACTACAGCTTCAGCACCCTTTGCGTTTCTTCAAGTATGACCCTGGAAAACACTTCCCTTTTTGGCCACTGTGGGCATGTTGATGGCTCTTTCAGAGTAGGTTCAATTTTCAAGTGAGTTTTCATCTTCACAATTTGGAATGTTCAATGGGTGGACTATTGCCTAAAGGACATCTTTCCTATTGGTGCAATGTAGGGTAGGAGCTTCTCTCAATGTCACAAATTCTTTCATTACGTCACTTTACATCCTGTTCAAAGCCCCCCTTCCTACCTCTTTTTCCAGTCCCATCCTTCTAAGTCCCTCACCTCCATTGCTTCTTCCCCTTCTCCTCAGAGAAAGGGATCCCCCTTGGGTACTACTCCATCCTGGGACATCAAGTCCCAGCTAGTTTAGGGGCATTTTATCCCACTGAGGCTCAACCAGAAATTTTTTCTGAACTTTCAAACTCTCTCATGCTTTTTCCCTTGACAAGCTTCCTTATTACTGTAGGGCTAAAAGCAGTGACTAGCAATCCTACCATAGCCTGGATGATGTTCTGTCTTGAAATGTCACTTGTCCCCACTGTTCACATTTCTGTTGACATTTTGGTCATACATGCATCTACCAGAATGGCCTATTAAATTCTGATTGTTGTGTTCAAGGTCTTGTCTTGGCTGCAGTACTAAATTCATTCAATTGTTTTGAAAATTCAGTTCCAAAATTCTATGAAATGTATGGCCATATTTATGAATCCTGTGACCCAATATCTTAGTACCAATGTTTGGTATTAATTTCTTATTGTAATCTCAAAATACCTGACAAGAAGCAACTTAAGAAAGGGTTTATTTTGAGTCATGGTTCAAGGTTATAACTTGAGATATAACTAGTATACTCAAAAGTAGTTGAACTAAGCAAATGAAGGATGCTAGAAAGAGAATCTAGTGAAGGTTTGCATTGAGAATTCAGAGTGCTGTTGAGGCTAGACAATATTTGGCAGTTTGAATTCTATTCTTGGACTGTTGGGAAGTTTTTGCATGAACACAGAGAGCAAACAACTCAATTTGCAATGAATGGAGATGCTAGCATTTTTTGAAATGACAAGACCTTGGAACATCTGCAAAAGGGAAGCTGTGGTTCTGAAATTTAGCCAACTAGAGAGAAAGGTCAAATTGCTGTAGGAGGCAGAGTTGGCATATCAGAGCTATTAGACAAGACCATTAGAACAGAAATGATTACATCTAGAACCCCAGATGTTTGATATAGAGCTACAGGATTCAGTGTTTCAAATGTTGGGTTTTATTGAGTCTAAATCTTTGTGGTGAGAAAGATATGACAGTAGAAACATAGAGCAACTAGTCACACTGTCAGAAGTTAGGATGTAGTTAGAAGTAAATATGGTTGCTCCATTTGCTTTCATTTTATTCAACCCACAATCTCTACCCATAGTACCATGATACCAACATTCAAGATTAGTCTTCACATAGCAGCTAAACATCTCTAGAAATGGCCTCATGAACACACCAAGAGGTTTGTCTTGTCTCCTCAAGTTCCATATCTGTATTAGCCATCACAAAAGTCCTTTGTCTCATTATGGAGAAGCAATGAAGAAAAGAAAGATAAAGAAGAATCCAAAATCAAGTATCTTCTCCATGGCAGTATATACAATAATACAACTTCCTTCTACCAAGCCCCATCTCTTAAAAGCTCTACCACTTCCTAAGAGGGCTATGAGCTGTGGTCCAAAATTTTAGCTTGTGTATCTTTAGCAAATGTCCAAATTAAAAGTACAGCACTATGTAACATGTTGAAGTATAGAGGTGTTAAGAACATATAGCATCCATTAAAGGTTTTAAATATTAAGTTAATCGTTAAAGCAAAAGTGGAAGAAACACAACTCATTAATTACTATTTCCTCACTATGTTCTGAATAATTCAATACTTGCACTGACTTTATTGAATTATCCAAAAGGTTAAGGGTATATTTCCACTCACTGAGCAGTTAATGAGGCCTGGTGTCTGTTTTTATGATCTTGACATAACCTGTACCATTCAAAGTTCTGCCATTCCCCACAGGCTGTGGGATCAATTGTCTCTTTACTATCCAGAAGAGAAGCAACCCATATTTTTACCTCTCATGCATCACAGAATGCTCTTATATCTAGTGAGACAGTTTTCCATGTTTTATACAAGACTCTTTTTTGCAGAGGACCCTGATAGACACAGACCTGTGAGGTTTCCTCTTCAGGAAGCAAATGTCATTGGGTTGCTTTGTTTCAGGGTTATTTGAAAGTTGAATACCTTCCTGAGGAATTGTTTCTACAGTGATTGCCAATTTTCTGCTTGAGAGGTTTATGATCAAATCGTGTCTGGAGGTTTTAGTTGGGATTCTTTTCACTTCTGATGTCTAAGGACATTTTCTGGCGTATGTTAATTTTTTTCTACTGTAGTTTACATTTACAATTTCCAGCATTCACCCAAAAGAATTATCTAGAGCATATGGCTTAAAACCCAATAGCTTTAATTTCATGGAGGAATAAATGTGCATAAGACATTAAAATGGAAAGTGGAAAGCCTGTGGTAAAACATCAAAGAAAATGTAGGAAAACACAACGAGTAATCATTAAAGCCAGTCTTAACGATGTAAAGATTCTAGTAAAGAATAAATAATATCTCCTAGCATTCAGAGACACACAGGGGAAGGTTTAATGTAAGTTGTTGTAAATGTTCCAGTTTAACATTTTCAGCGAGGAAGGTAAAAGATAAAATGGCTTTTTTCTCTTCTAGCTTTTGCTTTTAGGAATACTGTCGTTACATATCCATAGGTGGCCACCTTGATCATAGTATTCTCCACAGCTTTTTACATCCTCAGAGAGTCCATATAAGGGGAAATAATGAGAGGCATTCTTTCTGAAGAATATAATGATAGCAATATTGGGACTCATAGAATTAGCAAGTCTAATGTGGCACGAATTGTATAATCAAATGTCTTCAAATTAAAACTGTACTATGTACCCAAATTCGTTAGTACAACAACAAAAAAACACATTCACATTTTTTTTTTACAAACTATAATCATTAATTTTTTCCTATTGTTTCTAGTATCCTAATTTTCTATCAGGTATTAGATTGAATATAAAATATAAAATTGAATATTAAAAATGGATTCATTTGAATATCTCAGAATTATTTTAACCTTGGCTGTAGTTGGCTCTGTGCCAGAATATACATGTTCTTACTTGACACCTGTGTCCACTATGAAAACATTTGCATAATACATGCATAAATAAAATACAAATTCATTTCAAAGACAATTTAAGTCTAATGAATTTCAAGGTAACTTGAATTTTTTCAAACATATTTTTGATACATATATTATACATAAAACCTTCAGTATGATTATAAGTTTTCAGTATTAAATGCCTTGAAACATTAAATTTTATGTGTAAATGTTGACATTGTTGAGCTTTCAAAAGGAGTAATTAATATCACATTTAACCAGTCACTCTGAAAGCTATCAATTGCTTTTCAGCATATTTACAAATTGTTTCCTAATGAAAGTTTTTCCTTTCTTAAGAATTCCCCAGTACAGAGGAATTCTAGGGCAGTGAGGCATGAGTGGGTGAGTGGAGGTGGAGCACCTTCCCTCATAAAAGCAGGGTAATGGGGGATGGGATGGGGGTTTTAAGGGGGGAAGTCAGGAAAGGGGATAACTTTGAAATGTAAATAAATAAAATATCCAATTTTTTAAAAAAAGAGCATAACAGGATCACAGATCATATGTATGTAATACATTTCCTTCATCTATTTGCTTATCAAAAGACATTTAGATTGCTTTCACATCTAGGTTCCCATTGATAATATGACAGTGAACATTAGAGTGTAATGTCTCATCAAAATTCTGATTTTTTCTTATAAACACCAAAAACTGATTACTGCATTACATCTTAGTTATTTTGCAAATGTTTCCGATGAACTAGCATAATTGTTTTCCACAGCAGTTGTACCATTATAACCTCCAACTCCTGATTCTCATGTTTTGCTGCCCTGTCTCCATCTGCACGTTATCACTAACACTTGACTGTTTGCTTCTTAATACAGTAACACCCTTACCAGTGTGGGTGACTTTTTACTGTCATTTTAATTAGCATTTCTTTGTTTAGTACCTTTGAGCATGCTCATTTGTAAAGCTACTCTGAACAACTGCTTAACTCTTCATTCCACATAATACAACCTTACCAGCTCTGTTGCTGTGGAGTTGTAGTCACTGCTTATATATAATTTGGATATCAACTCTTTATCAAATATATTATTATTTTAAATCTCATTTTTGCTCATCGAAGTTGACTCTTTTTTATAGAGAAAATATGAGTTTTATATAATTTCACTTCTCTGTTTTATATCTTGTTGCTAATATATTTTGGTGTCATCTCTATGAAATCTATGCTAATACCTGTGCATAGCTGAGCTTTTCTCATATAATTTCTTGTTGTAGTTTTTAGAATTTCACATGTTATTGTCTTTAAATCTTTACTCTTTCTTTTTGTTGAGTTTGGTCGTTGGTGTAATATGTTGATACTTATTCATTTGTTTGTTTATAAGTATCTCATTTTAGTTTTTTTCATGATGATTATTTCTCCATCCTTTTTGACAATCTATTCAAGCATTACTTGTATTTAAGTGTATTTATTTATTTATTTATTTATTTACTTACTTACTTATTTATTCTTTTCAGTGGTCTATGTTTCTACGTATCTCCAAGTATGCTAGATCCATACTATTTCAATTATTATAGTTTTGTACCATGTATTTGAAGGATGAGGTTTCTCGTTCTATTCTTTCTTCTGTTGTTCTGTTCTGGTTATTTACAATCAATCAACTTGTTTTCTTAATCTCATTGATAGAACATTTTCCAATATCTTGATTTTGACTTTACTTATTCTTTATTTATTCTTTATTCTTTACTTATGCTTTATTCTGCTTGATTTGATCTACTTTGAAGTCCACACTGGAAAAATTCAGTTCAATTACTATTTTCTTCAGCATCATTTCTTTTGAACATATTTACTATTTCACTGTTTCTGATGAAATTTATATTGTTCTTAGGCATGATTATCATAATGTCAACATATCAATCATATATCTCAGATTTATTAGATTTGTGTTCAAGATAATATTTATTCTGAATCTTTACATCAGAAGGTATTTTGTAAAAGGCTTATGTGAGAATTGTTGAGTACTGCATGGTCCCACACATGAGATAGTGTGGCAAGATTTCTATCCTTGGAGTAGAGCCAGCAATACATGGGCCTCCACAAATGTTGATGATTGCTAGGTTAAGTCTTATTTGTATTATAATGCACATAATTTACTTTATGTTACTCCTTTGGGAAATATTCTGCCTACCAAGTTTATCATGGAATGTCCTCTCTGCCAAGGTTAATGACTCCATGATAATCAGAGACTACAACAGTCCCAGAGGTGAAGGTGTGTCTAATGCTCATTGCAAAAATGTTAACCATTGGGACCCTCAGCACAGCCCTTAAGAATGTAGGAAAGAACTCTGAAAACATCAGTTCTAGAATGCATAATTTTTCAGTTATGTAAATTATAAGGATGCAATATGAATTTCATGATGAGCTTCACAGACTTAAGAGAAGCAGCTGGGCTATGAACTGCTTGTCAGAATTTTATTAAGGAGGGAGATAAAGAGATTTGGGTAGTGGTGATTGCAGGGCAAGGTCCCACCCAGATAAGTTTATTGTTTGTGTTTACAAAGTCAGGCAGAGTCCTGAGTTCAAGGTCCTTCTGGAACAGAGCAAGTTTAGGCCCAGGCATGGTAGGAATGGCAATCTCAGAGTGAGATTCCACACAGCTTGTTATATTGTTTGTGCTTACAAAATGAGGCAGATCTCTAAACTAGTTACTATGTTAAAAAGAAAATGTACTTGCTGTCTTTCTAAAAATCAAAGGGCTAAGGTCATAAAATGCTCATTCATGGGATAATCAAAAGGGAACCTCGGGTGAAGAACTGAATTGATATGCAAATAAAAAAAACTGGCTTTTGGTCTGTAAGACCTGAACTGTCTAGAGATCACTAGAGAGTTGTCTCTAGCAGAACAGAAGGTTTTCTCACTGCTCTCTAAACCTTTTCCTCAGGATCATGAATCAAGTCAAAGCTGTTCCTTGATAGAGAATGATTAATAGCAAGAAGATCTTTAATTCTAATTACCAGAACTCTCCACACATAATATGCTAGATCTTTATCACAAGTGGAATTATTAACAGGTAAACTCCTTAAGGAAAATCGCTTAGACTGCTTTTACTTTTGCATTAGTTGTACATGATTAAATTCTAGGAATGTGATCTAATTAGTTGGCCAGTATAATATTTTTTCATGTTGCTTATTACAAGAGAAACCAAATGCCAGAAAAAAAATCCAAAAGATTATTCATTTTTAGATATAATAAAAATACAGCAAAGTTTGACATAAAATTTAAACATACTCATGTACTTTAAAATATATTATCAAGTACAATGAAAAGGTTTGAAATTTAATAAAGGATTCTAGAACGGAATCCTCTTGAGACTTTTGAGACTGTCTTTCTCAGACAAATTTAAAATAATAAATGACAGATTAGCTCAATCCAGGTCAACATTTGAGCAAAATGCAGGTTGAAGTACAAAATGAGACTAGTTTGAAATGTGCTCAATCCTCATGGTGACTGGTTAGCTGTCACAATCTCACTGAGTAATCTGATGAAGTGACAAAAGAAGTTAGTGAAAGCTCTTTGTTCATTTTAAGACATGGAGAAATATGTGAGTCTTATTTGATGGGAATCTGTGGCCAACACTCTATTTTTCCACAAAGTGCAGATACAGTTTAAGGATATATGACTCCAAGTCCAAAAGTTTAAAGTACAATTAATGATTTATTGGAGGAATCAAGGGGGGAGGGAGAGAGAGAGAGAGAGAGAGAGAGAGAGAGAGAGAGAGAGAGAGGTGCTTATTTCATAGATCAAGTAATTGTTCCCCAACCCATCTTAGTGACATGATAATAGAAAGGAAGCAATGAGAACAAAACCTCATCTATAAATATATGGGCAACTCTGCACAATGCTTGTAGGATTTGAGTCTATAGAAGTAGAAATGATAATAAGACATTATATGAGATTAGTCTGCTTTCTTAAAAGATCACAATTTTATAATGAAACTAATGATCATATAGAAGCAGCTATAAATCAATCTCAAAAATAAAATAAAAGCTATTACAGTAAAAATCATGCCAAGTAAATCATTATTGATATAAAAGGTAAAAATCACATCTATTCTTAGAAAGTCAAACACTTATTTTCCTTTGAAACAATATTACGGTGAAACCATATTTTCAATGTATGTTTAAAAATTCAATCATAAAGGAATTTTAATACAACAACATGGCCGTACTGGCAAGAAATCAAATCCAAAGACTGCTAGATGCATATTTTCCCGTCACAATGCAGAGATGCCTTGGATTATAGTATGATCTTGCTGCAATACAGACAAGTCATTAGTGCATACCTTTAATTACTAACAATGAAAGTAAGCTTGGTTTCTAGAAGGAAGCAGCCTTGTTTGGAAGTGATGTCTAATTGAGAGGCATACAACTTGAAGAATCAGAGAAAGATTTGGCATAAGAACAGCACAGGAAAGAGAGGCTATTTAAGAACATTGAGAGAGAAAGGTAGGTGGTGGTATGGTATATATATATGGCAATTTTGTCAAGATAGTTTTATGATGACAGGTTTCAGAGAGAAAAATTAGACACTGGTGAAGACAGAAGCAGTCAGAGAATGAGAATAAGCCAGAAGATTAGAACATATTGCCAAAATTAGTGAAGTCATGAAAAACAACTCAGTCAGAAACTGAAAGAAGCCAGATAGAATCAGTCAGCTTGGAAGATTAGATTGTATGGAAGCTAGCAGCTTCCAGACCTAGGCCTAGAGATAGAACAGAGAAAGAAATGCTCTAGGCTCAGCCCAAACTGTGAATTTTCCACATCATGGTTATAGCTGTCATCTCATCCTACCACTAGAGAGAATAAAATTGTCATTTACATTCAATTTTTACCAATAAAATATTATGAAATGATAAATTTCTATTATACTAGTGAAAGCCTAATGAAACCAAATCCTAAAAAGACAAGAGAAAGTAGAGAAACTGGAAGAACAACTAAGCTTCTAGAAACTGTTGCTCAGTGACTAATGGTTTTCTGGATTCCCTTATTTTTGTCTTCATGGCTTTGAAGCAATCAAATCTATTTCTGACCCTCAAATTTTGGCCCTTATAATGACAATTTCTATTCTGTTTTTCTAAAAGACAAATGTTTTCTTTCTAGTTACTATTGTGAGCAAGCAGAAATTTTATTTATTTTCTTTCTTGAGAGAATATCATTTTGGCCTGCACAGAATGATCAGATTGGTGATTTTAGGATACACTCAGTGGTTAGTTTGCCTCAAACTCTTAACCACCTTGGATTTCAATGAACTAACAAGACATGCCTTGAGAACAGATCCTAAGTATCTAGAAGCCTCATACTACAGAGGGGAAGACCTATAGAAGAGAAGTCTCCAAAAGACTTTAAAAATACCTTTCTAAGATCCATCACCAGAAGTCAAGTGCTGGAGTCCTCACTCTGAGCATCTGTGATTCTTGCCAGTAAATTTGACCTTCACTGCATTCTCAGCACTTCCCCTGACTCTCAGTTTTTAATTTTTTTAGCTGATAAATGGGACAAAAGTTTGGTACATATACACAATGTAATTTTATTCTGCTTTAAAAATTAGTAAAATCATGAAACTTGTAGTAAACAGATGTCTAGAGAATATTATGTTAAGGCAAATTGGGAGAACTTTTAAGGATGTATATTACATTTTCTTTCATATGAAGAATCTGTATTTAAATATATAAAAAATATATAAACGTATAGGATATTATATATATTACAATATTAAATATAAGCATTTCAGGTTTTTGTATATAATGGAAAGAGAAGTAGAAATATGAATGGGGTTGTAATAGTGTAATAGAAGCAGCAGGAGGGAACAAAGAAAAAAGTTGAATGTATGTAATAGAAGAGCAAAAGCGCAGACTATTTTCTCGAAAAGGAAGGAGGCCAACCATCCAAGGGAGGGGGCCAGAGAGTGTCATATAGATGAATAATTGAAATAATAACAATGTATGTATATATATATATATATATATATATATATATGCACACACACACAACTTAAAAAAGAATTAAAATTTTACGAAAAGAGAATAGAACTGCTATTATAATATATAGTTATAAGCAAATAAAATGTCAAATCTTTTCTTCATGTTAAAGAACATTACTTGATGAGCACAAGACTCATTTTCCCATAATAAAAATTCAACTAAAAGAAAGAACAAAAATACATCCCAATGATACCATTACTAGGACACTTTTACTTGTGCATGAGGGTGAATGTGTGCATGCGCACATACACGCTTGTTCTTTTATTTTCAGAAAACATTCTAGGCACCCAGAAAAGTTGAAAACAGATGATTCTCACAAATGGGACCCAAAGAGTATGAGTTTTCCCTTGCTGCACTATAAGCTTTGTCCGTGGAGGAAAGGCAGTTGGCAGCGTACACACAAGTGCTCAGTTTCTTCCTGCCAGTCAGGTTGCCCTGTGTAAACATAAATGCACATATCATACCCACATACAAAACACTCAGAGGACAGTAATATTAAACGAAATTTGCATTTATCCCATTTCCTCAGCCATACTCTACTTATCTCATTCAACTCTGTCAACATTCAAACTATATTTTATAAGGATTATATATACTTATCATCAATGGTCCTTATTATAGCTTATGATCTTAATACAAATAAAATTATTTTCCAAACTTTTTCTCTGATAACTCAAAAACAGAAATAAAAATAAAATCTGAAAGAAAACCATAGAGGTGTAGCAACTTGCACACATCATTCCCTCAGAGTCTCTTTGACTGAGTCGAATACATCACACTCAGTATGATGACTGGAAACTTCATTCACATAAGGCTGAGTCGAAATTTCTTCCGGTTTCTGTTCTTGCATGTCTGTCACAGAGCCCCACTTCATGCCTAACTAGTTTTCAAGTGGCACTGATGTTCCTGAACCACTGCGGTGACTGGTATAGTGCCCTACATGATGGAAAATGAGGTTGTGTTAGACAGTACCCAGGACAAACTCTAGCAATAATACTTAGAAGAATACAAAAGAGAGTATAGTAAATAAAGCAATCAGATAACAGGAAGACACTTCATTCCAGGAAAGAACTTACATAGCCATTCTTTTGAGAAGACGATGAGACCTGATGAGCTGTCTAAAAATTTGGTTTTAGTATTAAAACACACACACACACACGTCTTCAATGTGGCATTAGTCATATAATATCACTTTCTAGGAAGAGCAAGGCAAACTTCCAAGATGATCCAAAAATGGATTGAGAGAAAACTGAAACTTTATGAAATCCCAGTATAGGATTAAATAATTTCTACAACACAAACAACGAAACAAAGAAACAAGCAAACAAACATCTATCCAGTGAGTTCCATTTGGATATATTGCAGCCATTCATGAAATTTATGAACTTTCTTAGCTTTATACAACCTTGATCCAAGGAACTCTAAGTGTGCAAGGATTCGTAGAGATGGGTAAATGTCCTCAAACGCTATGGAAACTGGCAAAGGTCCAAAGACAGGAAAACTGCACAGTCTAGTAGAAGGTTTATTTTAAATGTCTGGAGGGGTCTGTCATTCAAATTTTAATACAGCAGGGAAGATGTGCTTCCCATGTTATGCTTGCATGGTGGCACTTTAATTACATAGCATTCTGAACAAGCAATTGTATACATAATCACTCTCTTCACATTTCTGAGTCTCTGTATGCAGAAAAGCCTAGCATATGGCCCAGTATGTGGCCATCAAATGTGGTTATAGTGACATAGAACACACAGATGAGGAGGAAAGTTTCTTGCACCAGAAGGCTACTAATAAGTCACAGTAATTGTAGGTGATCTCAGTGTTAGAATGGGGTTGCGGTTTCCAAGCCTCATTAAATGACTCTGGAGAGAATGGTATGGAAAAGTAGGCATTTGTTTCCTATAGATATTAATATAGATTCCAATGCAAGGGAAATAGTACAGTGGATAAAGCAGTGGTCCATGAGCTTAGTGATGTAAGGTCAGATCTCAAGCATCCATATAAAAGCTGGAGTGGCCGCACATGCCTGTAATCCTAACATTTGGTGGGGTAGAGACAAGCAAGTATTAGAATAACACTGGCCAGTGACTTAGATTGGACAGTTCAGTGGGAGATCCCATTTTAAGAGCATAAGAGAGAGAGCAATAGAGGAGGACAACTTATGTCTTTCTATGACTTCCAAACACTATCATAAGTATATGTTTCTGGAAACTCTTATAGGAACAATATTTAATAGTTCCAAAATAAAATATATGGCTTCCATTACATAGTTTTAAGTTAGGTCCTATTAACTAATATCATGATGGAGTGAAAAATCAGTGCACCCTAGAGAGTATTAGAACTGATTCTGAATCTATTGTAGAGGTACATTTTATGTATCTTTTCTATTTTTATTTCATGGATTACTTTACAAAAAGTATGATCTCTAACTAGATTCACAATTTTTACTCCCTTTTGGTTCTTTCTATTTCTTATGCCAGCATTTAGGGTTTTTTTCTGACTGAATCAATTCCTAGCTCCTTCTTCCTCTTCCTTCCTTTTTCTTTTTTTTACTTTCTTTCTTACTTTCCTTTTTAACTTGGTATTCATTAGATACTCCTTGAATGAAGAGTTCTCTCTACCCTGCACGTGTTTAGAACTGTCTTCCTTTAAAGTAGTCACAAATCAGTATTACTAGGTCTGAGACTTTTATACAGCAGTGATTTCTTTACTGGTGTTGAAGAACTTTGAACTTAAATTGTGCTTCAAATAATCCTTCGGCTTTTGTATGATAGAAAGGGATTTAGTTTTCTCTTACACCCCAATGGATCTGCATCTTTCCAGTAACAAAGGTGTAGACAGCTATATTTAAAATACATTTTCAGTGTCCTAGTAAACTGTCCTGTCTTATACATGTAACTACAGGATGCAGCATAATCACTGCTAGGAACACCAGACAGGAATTTAAAGGGGAAATGGAAAAGAGGGGTTAAGGTAAACGTAACATTTATCAATAAAGTCATAAGGAATCATATTAGTATCAATTTAACTAAAATTAAATATAATACAGTACTGTCTGTGTAGACACATGAAGTTTAAGTGAAATTGTCCCATCTGTGCTTATATACTTCCCCAAGAGCCATGGCCTTTCTCAAAAAAGAATCCCATGAGAAGCCCCACTTTCTGTATGATCACACTGTTGGGAAAGAAATTGTATTGAGAGAGGTTTCGTGTCTGTCTGACCACCAAGTGACTTTCTTTTTGTCAGGCCAAGCTAACACATGGCATGACAGAGTTTGGCTAATTGCTATGCATTACTAAGAAATATCTTTCAATTTAAGACTTCTTTTTCCACAAATGCTGGTTTTCAAATAAATAAAATAAAGGGAATAACTGCATAAAGATTGCATTTGCAAATTTTGTGCATTTTAGGTATGTGCATGTATTGTTAAAATCTCAATAGTCACTGTTTTTGACTCATACCTCAACCGTTTGTGCATTTTCTTTTTTTGTTAGGGAATGATAAATTGGAACTTCATTTATTAAACTTCTGTCACTGGTTAATTATATGTATAGTGTCATTATTTTTTTTTATCTCAGCGATTCAATAACTTATTTTGCAAGATTGTATAGTTCCCTCTGTTTAATCTCACTCAAATGGATTTTCTGTCACAGTGGAAGAGGAATTTGGAAGTAAAAGCTAATATTAGTTACTCTACTTTTCTAAATTTTGTTAAGACTCTGCATATCGAGACTTTAAAGATATTACACAACTCTTTTCCAATTATTTTCGGCACTCTATCTAATTACATTTTAAAATCATGATATAAGTCCACAAAATTCTACCTGTATTAAAAGTAGATGCCAGTCCATATGTATCCAGTATAACACTGTCACCTTGTTCTCGTATAAACAATATAAAGGGTCAAAATGAATGTGCAACTAAACCAATACATGTAAGGCTTAATATATGGTTCAGTAATAATGACCAGAAGGTTTGTGTGGAAAATCAAAGAAGAAAACCAATGCATATGCTCTAAGATCAAGAACTGACAAATGGGACTTCATAAAATTACAGAGTTTCTGTAAGGCAAAGGACACTGTCAATAGGACAAAACGACAACCAACAAATTGGGAAAAGATCTTTACCAATCCTACACCTGATAGAGGGCTAATATCCAATATACACAAAGAACTCAAGAAATTAGACTCCAGACAACCAAATTACCCTATTAAAAAATGAGATATAGAGCTTAACAAAGAATTTTCAATGGAAGAAACTCGAATGGCCGAGAAGCACCTAAAGAAATGTTCAACATCCTTAGTCATCAGGGAAATGCAAATCAAAACAACCCTGAGATTCCATCTCACACCAGTCAGAATGACTAAGATTAAAAACTCAGGTGATAGTAGATGCTGGCGAGGGTGTGGAGAAAGAGGAACACTCCTCCATTGTTGGTGGGACTGCAAGATGGTGCAACCACTTTGGAAATCAGTCTGGCAGTTCCTCAGAAAATTGGACATAGAATTACCTGAGGATCCAGCTATACCACTCCTAGGATATACCCAGAAGATGCTCGAACATATAACAAGGACATATGCTCAACTATGTTCATAGCAGCCTTATTTATAATAGCCAGGAGCTGGAACGAACCCAGATGTCCTTCAACTGAGGAATGGATTAAAAAAATGTGGTATATTTACACAATGGAGTATTACTCAGCTATTAAAAACAATGAATTCGAGAGGTTCCTAGGTAAATGGATGGAACTAGAAATTATCATCCCGAGTGAGGTAAGCCAATCACAAAAGAACACACATGGTATTCACTCACTGATTATTGGATATTAGCCCAGAACCTTGAAATGCCCAAGATGCAACTCACAGGCCACATTAAGCCCATAAAGAAGGAAGACCAAGTGGGGGTGATTAGGTCCTTCTTAGAAGGAGCAACAAAATCCTCAAGGGAGCAAATATGGAGACAAAGTGAGGGACAGAAACTGAAGGAGGGGCTGTCTCAAGACCACTCCACCTGAGTATCTATCCCACGAACAATCACCAAAGGTAGATGCTGATGTGGAAGTCAGGAAGTGCATGCTGATAAGAGCCTGATATGGATATCTCCTCAGAGGTCTTCAAGAGTCTGACATACTCAGAGGCAGATGCTCACAACTAGCCATTGAACTGATAATGGGGTTCTCAATAGAGGAGTTAGAGTGAAGACTGAAAGAGAGCTGAAAGGATTTGCGGCACCATGAGGAGAGCAACAATACCTAACAACCACAGCTCCCAGGGTCTAAACCAACAGCCTGGGAGCACTTATGGAGGGATCCAGTGCTTCAGTTGAATATGTAAGAGTGGAGAGGGCACTGCTGGGCATAGGTGGAAGAAGAGAACCTTGACTGCATGAAGGCTGGATGCCCCAGGGGGTGGGAATTTTGAGGGCGGGGAGGTGGGAGTGGGGGGGGTAGATAGAGGTTACATCCCCAGAGAAGAAGGAGGAGGGGTGAGGGGATTGGGGGTTCCTGGGTGGGTGGGGGATGGGGTAAGGGGACAACATAGGAAATGTAAATAAAACATCCAATAAAAATTAAAAAAAAAAGAAAACCAATTCAACATATCTTTTCCTTGAAGAATCATTCAACATACTTAAGATAATGTTGCCATCAAGTAACAATAATCAAAACCTTAACAGTATCATCACTCTTTATAGTATTCATATTTATTCAAAGATTAGAGATGACACAGTTAGGAATAAGTGTTTATTGAAATGACTCATACCACCTCAATAGTGCCTATTATTTTTTGGGCCAAGTTTTAACACAGTAATGGAATTTAGCTAATTGTGTTATTATCATTCTTTGTACTTTATCATTGTCTCCAGAATTTTCAGCTGAGTAATGTTAATTTAAGTAGAGATGTCCTCCTTGTCTAGTTTGTGTGGTCATATTCAGTAATTTATTAACTGATTAATATTTTTGTTCACTAGTATTAGAATTGCCATCGTTGTCTTTCCACGTTCTTTTCATGTATTCAAAGTCTTTTTTGATAACAGTTTTCCATATCTTATTTTTGCTGCCTCAGTAGGCCATAGATCTGTGTGTGGTCACATGGACATATCTGTGTAGAAAGAAGAAAAGCATTTATTGTTCACCACTATGAGCTATAATAAATGTAGTGGGTAGCAGCATTGTAGTTAGTTATATTAGCTGTAAGGCTTTTTGTTATTGTTTCTTTCTGTTCTCAACCTACTTCTATCAAAATAATTTACAGCAAGAAGAAGAGGAGAAAATGCTACATGCATTAACTAAAAAGTTATCTCATACATCCTACCATAATTAGCTGGCTGCTGTCTCCACCTGATATTAACTTCAAATCATTTCATTTCTACACCTTTGGCATTGTATGCGGCTTAGAGACTTGATTATCTCCTATCAAACTACCTACTCTACTACCTATGACAGCCAGGTTGTTACATATAATATAATGAGCTATCACGAGAATCAGCATGAGCATAAAGCTGAATTGTGGAATTTATACCACATTATTCTTACTAGCCAGAACTAAACAAAGGTTTCCCTATAGAGAGAAAATACCATTATTAAAGGACTAATTAATGATTCAAAATATTGGGGGAGGGGAAGCAGTAGAAGGGGGTTAGGAGAAGAGAGCTGTAATTAGGATGTAAAGTGAATGAATAAATTAATTAATGGAAAAATACTTGTTTCTATAGAATTATTTTATATAAAAACTAAAATTGCTTGAAATTAATTTTAAAATCTAAGTCTGAAGTTTTTAAAACATATGAACAGTAAAAGTTTTATCAAAAATGTGTTTACAACTATATCTAAATTAAATTTATTTCTCTGTTTTAAAACATTATGTTTTTGTTATCAGGATATAACTAAAAATATTAAAAGCATGTTGCTAGGGACCTGAATTCTAATTACATGAAGAATTCTACAAGTCCAAAACTCAGGCATCATTTGATATACTTCTTAAACTTAAGAAACCAACCCTCATACACTCTTCGCCTTTTGTTCTCTATACATTTTATCATTTCTTGGCTTTAAGACACAGTACTTCATCTCAGAACCACTGGCTGGCCACTTCTCATGTGTTCACAAATTTCCTTTGGTAGATTCAGATCTGAACCTGTTGTAGTATGCACAATCTTCAATGTAACAACTTGACTGTAATGATCCTGTATCAGAATCTATTCATGGCTAAATTAATGAGGGATCAGCATATCTCTTTCAAGAAGAGCATGCAATTTCAAACTATATCTTTATGGATAACATTCTGAGCATCAACTTCTATTTATAATGATTTTTTTTTAAAGACAAGTTTCCTCTGTGCAGCTCTGGATGTCCTGAAATTCACTCTGTAGAACAGCTGCCCTTGAACTCAGAGATCTCCATGCCTCTACCTCCCAAGTACTGCAATTAAAGGCATTCATAATCAATTTTTACATTATAAAGTTAAAACTATAAAGAAAATTTTATTCTGATAACATCAGTATATATTTCTGAAAACTAGAAATTCAGCATAGTAGGGAGTCGTGATTCTCATAATAAGCATCTTGCTGTACACTAAGTGGATGATACTCCGTGTGTGTGTGATACTTCTTCATGTATATATGAGACTTTGGGAAAGGCTGTATCATGGGAACAGTGGGTTGCCTCTGGGACGGGTAAATATTCCTAAAATATGGGTAGATTTTATGGTTGAAGAAGGCAAAGGCTGGTGTTTAAGTGAAATCAAGACCACATTCATTAATGTCACAACATATTGATAAAATGATTCAATGACAATATGGGACCATTTTAGGAATAGAAGCCTCAACATCCAGAAGGGAATTTATAGGAAGAAAAACTGGATGGATGCCATGGTGAAATTATAAGGAGGCATGAATATAATCCTAAGGAATTTTAAATGTCCAACAGCAATGGTGAACATAATGACTGGTATTTAATCAAGAGAGTATGTTCATGTACTATAGATTTTTCAGCCTTAATCTTGTAGGAGTATGGAATGGAAATGATGTATTTTGTCTTTGTGGAAACAGAAAGAACAATTAAAAGATAAACAATGTCTTTCAGAAAAAAATCTTAAGAGACTGTAATATGACAACAATGGAGAGAATGTGGAAAGGGGCATATTGAAGATACAATTGCCATCATTGGCAATAAATTAATAATTAATAAATTAATTTTTTAAATAAAAAGATGGAATGAAGTCTAAATCCAGAATTTGTCCTGTTTTATGTTAACTCTGTAGGGCTGTGTTGCACTGAACTGTGGATAATGGAAATACACAAATGGAAGCACAGAATAAGGTCACCAAGTACAGCTTTATAAATGGCAAGCTGGAAATTACCCATGGAGTCCCTGCAGATATGGTTTCTGTATGGATGGAGATGCACGGTGTGTGACTGATCTTATATACAGACAGAGAGTGAATCATTTGCCCTGGAACATCTGGAGAAATTGTGAGCAGAGAATCTGACTGATTCTTTCCCATTCATTACATTTCATATTCTAAGCATGGCTTATAATAACAATAATGCTCCCTTTAGTGAATTGAGAACCTGAAAATCCCCATCTCTTTGGGTAAATGACAAAGAACTTAAAACCAAGCTGAATAGTGAGATTCTGGCAGCTTTGCCCTCCTGTGTACACCATGTGAGGTATCATATAGTGGCCTCAGTACTATGTGTAGAAATGAAGACTAACGTGTCAGATTCTGTAAGATTATTGGTATTTAGTGAGAGGATACATATGATACATATTTTCTATATATGGACTAAGTGAATCTATAGGTAAGTAAAATTATATGGAAGTCTCCTCATAAACAACAATGAATATAGATTTCAAAAATTTTAAAATGAGGAGTAAAATCTTTAGTTGATAGTAATCTAAAATGGCAAATGTATTGTGAAGCATATTCATATAATGTGTTGTGTAGAGAGAATTTCTTAAAAGCATCACCTGTCAATAAAAATGCTTATGAGCAATGAAGTTAAGCAGGAAGTAGAGAGTGGAATGTCCTGTGGGAAGTTTGAATTCTGGGATAGAGACAAATATGGATCCTCCTCACCCCAGGAAAAAGG
The DNA here is from genome assembly GCF_004785775.1 of Grammomys surdaster. NCBI lineage: Eukaryota > Metazoa > Chordata > Mammalia > Rodentia > Muridae > Grammomys > Grammomys surdaster. Next base: position 2,423,536 of record NW_021604660.1, read on the forward strand.
GAGGGGGAGCAGATGTATAAGAGCTGAGGAGAGGAACCCAGTTACTAGGCAGAACTTAGAAAAGAATATGGGATAATTAACTTCTGAGCTAGTCTGTGAAGAACCAAGGCTTTTAGTCAAGGTGTTTGTAAATTTAATTGAGTCTGAGAGTCATTATTTCTAGGAACAGGAGTGTGGGAGGAAGAGCATACACATTTTACAATGTTGCCAAAGGCAGAAGCTGGGGAAAGAAAAAGTCATGTGGGGCCCTTGGTCCTATTTGTGAGAGAATTCTACTAGCCTGTCATTGATAATTTATACATCTGTGTTTACTAGAGATGTTGCCCTGGAGTATGACCATTTTTTTAAAATTCTGTAATCTTTTCTCATAACCTAGTTGCTATCCTCCTCCCAGTCCACCCTCCTACTGCTCCCCATCCCACTTCTCCATCCCCCTTCTCCAAGAGGATGTTCCCACCCCACCATTTCCACAACCCTGGATGGCCCCATTCCCTGAGGCCTCAATTTGTTGGAGGGTTAGGTGCATCTTCTTGCATTGAATCCAGATCAGGCAGCCCTCTGGTGTATATGTGTTGGAGGTTGTCCTTTGAGAAAATCAACAAGATAGATAAACCCTTTAGCCAAACTAGCTAAAGGGCCAAGAGACAGCATCCAACTGATTAACTAAATCAGAAATCAGAAATGAAAAGGGAAACATAATAACATAAAGAGAGGAAATTAAAAAAATTTCCAGTTCCTACTACCAAAGCCTATACTCAACAAAACAGGAAAATGTAGATGAAATGGATGATTTTCTAGATAGATGCCATGTACCAAAGTTAAATCAAGAGAAGGTAAACTGTCTAAATATGTCCATATCCCCTAAGGAAATAGAGGAAGTCATTAAAAACCTCGCAACCCAAAAAAGCCCAGGGCCAGATGGCTTTAGTGCAGAATTATACCAGACTTTCAAAGAAGATACAATACCAACACCCCTCAAACTATTCCATAAAGTAGAAACAGAAGGATCACTGACTAATTCATTCTCTGAAGCCACAATTGCTCTGATACCTAAACCACACAAGGACTCAACTGAAAATATGTTTAATCTCTGGGTTTTGAGTAATCACGTTTTAAAAGACATTGAAAAGTTTTCTGTATAATTTTTAAATGGGTTTGTTGAACGTCTGAAATGTATTATTGATTTGCTATTTCATAAATCTTGGTTAATGTTTCATGTTTACTTTTCATAAATATTTTTTTCTCGTGTGCATATAATTCCTCTGGATGGGAGTCTACCAGTGTGTAGATACATGGACACATGTGTGTTTGTGTGCACGAGGAAGCCATATGTCAACTTTGCGATTCCGTTTTATTTTCTCTCCTTTTTCTTACACAGCTAAAGCATTTAAAATGTTAATAAAATAAAATTTGATGTTTTTATTGATTATTTTATTAGTATCGTACCTAAAGTATCATGAGTAAGCCTAAAGTTATCTTGACCTCTGTTTTAAAACTGTAGTGTTGGCACTTTGTGCTTATGTTATGACTCACCTGCTATGTGTTAATTATTATTATTATTATTATTATGTCTCTCACATCTGAAAGTGTTAGTTGGTGATACAAAAATGAATTTTATTTTTTTAGTTATATATTTTCAATGTGTATAAATATTATGGTACTATTTTTCTGCCATGCTGTTGAGCTGCAAGTGATGCAGCTCTTTAAGATCATAATTTTATAATTTTTAAATAGGATTAATTAGTTTATATCCTTAATTAGACACAAAGCTAAAATCTCCTTTTAGCTTCTGAATTACGTTACCCTCTGAAATAAAGAAGGCAAATTATTTCTGATTCCTCTAAGGCCTATGTATTATGACTCTTCCAGTTGACCTTAAAACAATACCAGAAAACTCAATGCTTAAGTGCTTACCAGTCAATCCTGATGAACTCAAGAATTTATAAAAAAGTCTTAAGATAAAACTGAGTTCACAGAGTTGTCATCTGACATCCAGAAATAAGCCTTGATACAAGCATTCACATAGACACACAGACACACACACACACACACACAAACACACTCACCAACACACACACACACTTAATTTCTAAAGAATTAGAAGGTGAATGTTGGAAAGATAATATTTCTTTGTAAGCTCACACTCTGACCCTGATAGAGTTTTTACTGCTCTTTTCTTTAACCCACGGAGGTCATGTTTTCCTGATCCTGGAGTAGATTCTTACTGGGCAAGTCATGATCAGCCCTCAGCTAATGACTATAATGCATGGGAAACAGATAACTTGTCTTCACACCCCAGCTTCTGGCCCATAAATCACCCTAATAACTTAATAAAGCACCACTATACCATCTATATTCATTTCTATCAGTTTTATTCCTCTAGTGATCCTTGAAAAAATGTATCGTTGTTTGGAGTAGTGGGTCCTTAGGCATGCATAGCATACTTTTCTGACTTTGATTATATTGACTCTCCAAATCCTACTTTTATTGTTACTACTATAGATATAGATATAGATGATTAGATATAGATGATTAGATATAGATATAGATGAGATATAGATATAGATATAGATATAGATTAGATATAGATATAATTAGATATGAATGTATGTATACACATATACACATATATGGTCTAAGATCCTCTAATGAAAGAACACTGTGTTTTTGTCTTTTTTTCTGAGTATGCCTCATCAGATTATCATTACTAGTTGTGGGTGTGTGTGTTTTTCTGCATATAACATAATTTCATTATTCTTTCTGTTTAAAGCTCCATTGTATATAAATATCATCTTTTCTTCATTCATTTGCCTACTGATGGAATTTAGGCAATTTCTATAGCTTGAGTCTTGTGAATAATGATGCTTTTTGCTTTTTTTTCTTTTTAGTCCTAGAGTTTGAATCAAGGGCTTTATGCATGCTTAGCAAGCATTCTAACACTTAGGTGACTGTCAGCCACTTTTTCCTTTTTATCTTTGCTGTTTTTCTTTTTTCCTCTCTCTCTCTCTCTCTCTCTCTCTCTCTCTCTCTCTCTCTCTCTCTCTCTCTCTCTTTCTCTCTCATTCTTCCCACTTCTCTCCCCTTCCTCCCTACCTCCCCCCCATCTGAGTTTATTCAGAGCCTTGCCTTGAAGCTACAATGTATTCTAAGAGAGCATTGAAGTTTTGATCCTCTTAATCTACAAGTAGTAGAAATTTCAGGCTTGCAATTCTTTGTACTATGGCACATTGGTTCTTATATAATCACATTTGTAGATTATGCTATGTTCTTTAAGGTAACACTTGAACCATTGAAAATAATTCTTAAGAAGTGCTCAGCAAATGTGTTCCTATAGTCATTTTGTATGCATATTTTCACACTGGATGAGAGAATTTAAAGATTAATGGATTAAATTGTTTTTAACGATTTTTAATACTTGAGTAGAAGAGATCTTTAAAATCCCCCTACAAGCCTCTCTCTATTTTAAAGGACACTTAACTATTTATTGCCACATTTAATAGTAAAAATTGATTCCGTGAGTGAGAGAATACATGATACCTACTATGTATATGATGCTATGCGTATGATTTCCATACTCCTTGGTATGGATGTGTGTACATATATTCTTTTACATACAGGTGTCAGAGGCTTATGTTATACATCTTGCCTTGATTGCTCTTTCTCTGTGTTTGTGCGACATGGTCTCTAATAGAACACGAAGCTTGTTATTTCAACTAATTAGCTAGTGAGCCTCAGGATCTTTACCTTCCTGCCATTCTTTCCTTTTGTTGGCCACCAGACTTATGAGCATGTAAAGAACGGTCTGTTTTTGTGTAGGTTCTGGAGCTCTATACTCAGCTTCTTCTGTTTGTATAGCAGTCTGTTCATCAGCTGTGCCCTGAATAACAAGATTAGTAAGTACAATCCTATTTTTGATGTAAGTAATGTTAATTAAATCAACCATTAGAAAATGATATGGTATCCAGGTTTGAGATTCACATTCATGGGAAATATTTATTAATGTATACTCTATTGTGAAAACCAAAGAATAAGCATCATTTTAGAGGAGCAAATAGGCCATAGACAAGAACTAACCCTACAAAGCAGATACCTCAGTTTCCAATGCTGCATCGCCTTGAAGGGTACAATGTCTGTTGTATCAGTATGTTCAGATTCATCTCCTTTCCCTGTGTAGAATGTGGAACTACATGAAAGTTGACTGTGGAGCATGTCTCTATTGTACTCCACGGGGGTTGTTAGAACGGAAATTTTTTATACTTTCAAATTTTATTTCTCACTTAGGGACACTTAAAACTCTGAGATTAAAAGGTCAGCAAGTGGATCTTGTTGGTTGATATTGTTGTTCTTCCTATGAGGTTGCAAACCCCTTTAGCTCCTTCAGTCCTTTCTCCAGCTCCTCCATTGGGGACCTCATTGGGAACGCTGTGCTCAGTCCAATAATTGGCTGTGAGCATCTGCCCAAATGTGGGGAAGCGGGAGTGGGTGGGTGGGTGGATAAACACCCTCCTAGAAGCAGGGGAGGGGGATGGGATAGGAGGCTTCAGGGGAGGGGACTGGGAAAGGGGATAACATTTGAAATGTAAATAAAGAAAATATTCAATAAAAAAAAACAAAGAAAGAAAGAAAAAAGCCAGCAGATGACTACCTAGTTACAATTCCTTCATTCACAAAAATCTGTCTTCTTGGTGTCTGGATCACCTGTGTTGGAATGAACAAGAAAGTGCTTTTCATAGGTACATAAATCCTACTAATCTGATCTTTACCTTTGTTTTAATGTCTTAAATTTCCATAACTAACATACAAATGCTTCTTTGTTTTCTTTACTTACTTTTATCTGTGGAAAGTATTTTAAAAGACAATTTTTAAATGATAAAAGTACCTCTAATTGTGGGAAATTCCTCATTATTTTCTTAGGATGATTTCATGGACATAGTAAATGAACTTAAAAAGAGGTGAAAATATTTTTTCTTATGCTTAAGTGGCTTCTTCCAGTGTTTTATGTACCTTGGAATATTTGAAATTATTAGGTATTTATTGCCCTAATCTATGTATGCAGCTTTCTAGCTTCTAGAAATATAATATTCAAATGATAGTATCACCATTCTTATAGACTTTATGCAATGACAGAATAACTCATATTTTTTATCTTTAGATCCAAACAGCATTTTGTGTCAGTACCAGATCCAGAACAACTTCATGTCAGTGCTTTTATCTGTGCGAAGGACAAATCTGCAGTCATGTGGATATAAGACCTCCTTTCATCTCTCTTTTGGGATGTATTTATCCCTTGAAAGTCTCATACATTTACAGAATATGTGTTGATCATATCCATCAACAATCACCCTATTCTCACTCATCTTAGTGTCCCACATCATCTTCCTCCAAGCTTCACAAGCTATTTTTACTCTTTTCTTTATGAAGTTGTTATTAATAACCTCTTGGGTTATTAGTGTTTCCCATATGTGCATGGAGGTGTGGCCATCCACTGAGACATAAAAAACTACCCAATAGCAAAATGATTCCAAAGAGAGTGAGTCTCTCTCCCTAAGCAGCCAAAAAGAGGAAATGATAATAAAGAGATTCAGGGTAGAACAGGTCAAACATAGAGTATCCTGTGGAATGCAGAGCTGAGATGTTAGTGGAAAGCTTAAATGAAATGAAGGTACATGGAAAAGCTACATGAAAACCTACAATTTTCCAACCCAATGTAAAAAATTCAATTACAAGGCATAGTAGAGTATAGCTAAAATGAAAATTGGTGAGGCATATACTCAAGGTTAAAAAATTAAGTTAAGATAGAAAGATTAGGTAGAGGAGGTTGAAGGGTTGGGCTAGCCCAAACTAAGAAACATCAAGAAGCCATATAAAAATTTACTAATTTGTAAGATGATTTTTAATAAGTACATAATACGTACAACTGTTAAAAGACATTTGAGTAAACATACCCAGAATACATGGAGTGTGCTGCTCTCTTATGATATATGTCATTAAATGAAAGATTTCAGTACCTGGCACTGGATATCACCCTACAAATTATTAGTCAGGGAAGTCCCAGATGCCCTCAAAACAACAGGCTATTGCCTCCTCTATTGGTTGCTCATGGCAACTCAATGGTAAGACTTTATGACAGAAGACACTTTGGATTGAGAACATCAAGAAATCAACCTTAAATTGATCAGGAAACTTTCTCCTTTCTGGCTAGCCTGCAAAGTGCCAAGGGTGCTATGCCAGTGGTAGGGTAGAAATTCCTATCTCTTACATGAAAACACTATGGTACTTTCACTTTGAATGCAGGTTTCAAAAGAATAGGAATCAAGCTCAACTGATGGACTTCTTGCCCAGAATTCACAAATTCTGGAATTACAGCTCATAAACTCTGGGAAACCATGTATGGCAGAGCATGCCTTCACCAGAGCAGAGCATGTATGGCAGAGCAGTCTCATCACCCCAGAGTTGGCAGGATAAAGATCAGAAGTTCTTGATTCCCCAGATCCCTCCATCTGTACATAGATAGTGATGGTAGCCTGAGCAACATGAGACATTTTCTCTAAGAAAATACTGTTTTAAAGAGAGTTGGGACAATTCAATTTCTAATCAGAGAAAAAAAATGTAGTGCTCCAATTAGAAAGCAAGGGGAAGATAAACAGATAACAAAAAAAGGAGGGATTAAAATAATAGTAAGGGTGTCATAGGAAATATACCCATAACACACATAAGTTGGTGCATCAATATACATATACAGTTAAAGATATATTCCCAATCATTCTGACAATGAACCTTCCAAGACCATTCAAAAAACCCAACACTAAGCAAAAATCCTCTTTTGAGTTGTCAGAGTTGTACTAGAGCCTCCCCAAACCTTACAGGATATTGGTATTGGGTTATTGGTTTGTCTCCCAGAGATGGGAAGTAAGTACCTATAGTTGAAGATACTTTGCACTTCAGATACAGAGTCTAGAGACCTCTGAGCTGGAATTATTCTGAATTTTTCCTCCCTAAGGACTAGCTTTTAGTTACCAAAAGGTACCATTCAGGCTTGCATATGAGGTTAGTAACCAAGGCTCCTACCCATATATGATGACTATAAATCACATGGCACAATAACTCTAGTGTGCAATAGTGGAACATTTACCTTATTGGGAACCAACAACTGCTCATTGGAATTAAAGTTTGTAGCGGGAGGTATTTGAAAAGTCAGCCTGTGGATTGGCTCCAGCTAGCTCCCTGTCCGTTGGCATGGTCCCTCTCTAACCAAGGCACGGGCTAGCCAGGAGCGCTGACCTGGCCCCACAAGACATTGTAGGGGCTGTTGACTCCTCTGGTAAGCTCCGTGGACTCTATGCCTCTAAGTGTGGCCCTTGTGCTAACTCCATCACCCTCACAGTGTTCAGCTCAATCCTAGACAATATCTGCCATGCTCATGGTACAGGTAGAAAGAAGACTCTTAATGCTTAAGATTATCCAGTGGATTTATATATTAGCAAATACTCAATACACAAAATGCCCACACAATTAGAATTACAAACCCAGTTACCTAACCTTGATATGAATAACTGCTAGAGACATGAGGGTAACATATCCTGCCATCTTTCCTCTCCTCCTCCTTTTTTTCCTTCTCCCTGTCTCCTTCCTCCCTCCTCCCAACTCCTAGCTCCACCTACCTCTTCTACTGCCCAATCACAAAGCTCCATTGCAAATACAATGGGCAGGAAAGATCCTGGAATGAAGTCTGCTCAAGAAGAAACAAATCTTACCTGTTACTGGAAGCCTAGGTAACTTCCTGGGGTATTGAAATCATAGATCTTGGAGGGAACCTACAACTTCTACTTCAATAAACTGGCATAATAGTCCTTAAGTAAACTCTAAATATTTGTCATTATAACCTGGTAAGTATAGTTCTGATCCAACATCAATGAAACTTCTCTTTGCAGCAGATAGAAAGTGTTACAGATGGGTATAGCCACCTAAAATGCAGAGTTCAGGAGCTCAGTTGCAGTGGATACATATATAGAACAAGTCATGCACCTAATGCTCAAAGAACATTGCCAAACGGTGGTAAAAAAAATTTTGAGACCCATGTGATTTTTCAAGGTGCTTTCTGTGAGACTGTTCACATAGCTATACCCATAGAATCTCACTAACATGTTTATCTAAACATTAGTAGAACATGAACAGTAGATACATTGATATAAATTGCAGAAGGGAGAGTTCAGGAGTCCTGAACCTACACAAAGGTGACAAGAACCTAAGAAATTTGAAAGTGGGAGAAAAGCTTTTTCCAGAGAAGAACGCATCAATTATTTATTATTACAAAGAGTCAACCCAGAAAACATACATACAAGGAACATTATTCATACATATGCATTACATACATATACTCTCTCACACACATGCTTAGCAATAATTAATTTTAAGGCCATAAATTTTAATAAAGGTCAAATGGAGGTATGTAGGAAAATTTAGAGAAAGCAAGGAGAAGGAAGAATGGTATAATTATAACCTCACAAAATAAAAGAAATAATTTAAAAAATAAAATAGAGGGTGTGGGAGATGCAAACCGTCAAGAAGGAAACTTATTGTCCATATCCTTCCGATGATGTTCTCTGAATAATCATTCTTCACTTTATGTTCCCAATCCGTGCTTCTCTAAAAAATGAGGCTGAACTAATGGAAGACTATATATCCTGCCTCAAATTCCCTATTGTTTTAAATGAACACTATAAACTCATGTCTAAATGAACTCCTAAGTCATTAAAATTAAAAACAACTTTCTTTAAAGGAAAAAGTTTTCAGACTTTAAGATTTAAGCAAGGATAGGCACTGTATATGTGGCTAGCAGAGGCATATGCTTTCTAATGATAACAGCAAATTGGATTGATAGCATCAACAGATGAGGCTAATATCTTATCAGATATATTTTCCTTTATCCTTTGCAAAAATAACTCATTGGACCTATTTATTTTATGTCATCTTTAATGAGAATTAAAAATTAAAATACTGACATTATGGAGAAATACAATGCATTGATTCAAACAGGAACATGTATAAATTTGTAAATGAGTACATAAAAATGTGTGAATATACAAATTATATATGTGTATAAATGTATAAGTATCTATAAAAAATGGTTGTACTTTCAGGTTTGAGATCAGATAAAACTAATCCAATCATAGAAGTCACATCTCAACTTAGGTGGTACAGGAGATGTGGGAACTGAGTTCAAGAAATTATTTAGATATGTTAAATAAAATGGAAGATGAGTGTACTTTAGAATAAAGTATTTTTATATGGGTATAAGATTTCTAAACTAATTGAATTATCAACCTCAAATGCATGGAATTTGCTAGATGCATGAAATTTGTTTTAAAAATGTTTGTAAACGCATTAAAAATAAAATACTTAGATACATATTTGACAAGAAACATCTGTAATAGAGTAAAATAATTAGTGAGAGAAATTAAGAATTTATTGAATAAATGTACCGCATTTAGTTTCTTTAGATACATTGAAATGACAGACATGTTAAAAAAAACTGGAATATTAACATCCTCATCTTAAAACCTATTTTAGTACTTTCTAAAGGAAGATATTGGGATTATTACTGTACAAAGGCATGACTGTTAGGAGCCGCGGCAGAGCTGGCAAAGTCCGCCATCGCTAGGTGGCGCTGTTGCCATAATTCTTCCTAGTACCAAGTAAACTGCGCATGTGCCATGGTTAGCCCGCCAAAGCTAAGCCCATCCCACGGCGTTTGGCGCGCTACGAGTAAGCAGCCAATCAGGGGGTGAATACCCCGCTCTGGGGTATATAGGCAGTGCTTTCCCACGCCTTCTCGTCTTCTTCCACCATTTTGGTTTTGGGGAAATAAACGTGTTCATACGGAAGGATTCTGGCGTGTGTGTGGTGTGTATGTGTGTGTGCGTGTGTGTATGTTTTTTGCCGGCGAGACCATTACGCGCGCGCCCCGCACATTTGGTGCCGAAAAACCCGGGAGAATTTACCATCGCCGGCACCGTATTCAGAAGACCCCCGCTCGCCATCCACGCGTGGAGAGAATCCAGAACCGTAGGACGGGGTAACGTTCTCTGAAAGATATGTTTCGATTTGATTTGATTCACTTCCCTCCCCAGTTGGCAGGAACGCTAGAGGCTTTCGCCTTGGTGCTAGCAGCATCACTTTTTCTGCTCCTGGTTTTCGTGAGGGTTCGGAGAATAGTACAAATCAGCATGTCAGAGACAGAGACAGGACAGAAGCGCTTAGGAATTCAGAAAGAAAAGGGAAGAAAAAGTATATTTAAGGAAAAAGGCCTTTCCAAAGACACACAGTCTAAGGAAGTGAGAGATGAGAGAAAGTACGCTCTTGGGAGAGACAGAAGGAAAGTAAGCCTCCGAAAGTTTTTACGGCGTGATAGCTCTGAGTCGGAGGGGCTAACTTCCGAGTCAGAGGACTCAGATGTAGAGAGGGATGGGGAGGATAGATGCCAGCCGAATAGACGGCCGCCGCCACGAGATCGAGTTCTTGCGTTAGTGACGGTCAATTAGAGGCTGTGTTTACAAGAAAAATGTTTCGGGAGAGTCAGTCTAGGTGAATGAGGATTTTGCATAGGAGGTAACAGCGAAACATAGGTCAGGAGAATTCTAAACAGGCATTGCCTGCGGCGGCTTCAGGTGGAAAGAGCAGGGTTAAAAGGAATTAGAAAGCAGGGTATTGAAGTGTTAAAATAACTACCCGCTACATCTCCAATGAACGAGATAAAAAGTTACATTTTAAATATGAGAGAGAGAGAAAGAGTTTTAAAAAATACAGGTGCCCTCTCTCTGAACTGTGTCAACAAAAAGAATGAAAAGGCTATTTCAGAGTTCATCTAGAAACAGAGAATTCGGGAGACGTCCTGAACTTCTCTGTAGCTCCTAAAAGTTCTTTGTTTGTCCTTGGCGCGCCAATGTCCACGTGTTTGCTTTTTGTTTCATTGTCTAAATGTTCTGTGTTTGTTACGTGTTCAAAAAGAAAGATCGTTAAAACTGCTTGATCCAACCTTTGGGAGCTAAAGAAGGTCTTTTCAGGAATTGAGGTTGACATAAGCTGCTTTTAAAAGAGACCAGCAGCATTTTGGGTTTTATAAGGAAGCTAAGAGTCGTTTTGTCCTAGAAAAACCTCTGTGACAAGGTGCTTTTCTCTTGAAATTACAGCTAGAAAGACAAGAAATTTTGTTTGATCTGAAGATAAGATATATAGCCATTTCATTGTTGTTTCGGATTGGTTTTAAAAGTATAAAAATGTTCTACATGTCTTGGTTATAGACTATTGGCTTAAATTATTGGGTGTAATTAAAAATTTACAACTTTGATAACGAAAGGTGGCGTGGAACTAGCTCAGTGTTGGAGTCGTTCAGAAACCAGGTATATAGAAAGTAAGATTTTAGACCAATGTCTCTTCAATGAGATTAAAAGCTGCTTCATGCATTCATGTGTAGAGAATTGGTGGCAAAACTTTGTAGCATAGGGGTGGTCTGCTTGGTGTTGATTTTAGAGAAGATAGATTGTTTAAATTGGTTTTGCCTTTGCTTCTCAAAATTAATGGTTACACGCTAATGTTACAAAAGATATTTAAAAATTTAGTTAAACTGCCAGTATTCCATTGGCTACAGTTGGCAGTTGTAATCTTGAGTTTAAAAATTTTTTGATTCGCCCATGTTATGGAAAGGGGGGGGCAGCAGGTAGAGTTAAATAAAAATATTTATAACAAGTTGTGATACAATGCTGGCCTGCTAGAGATTAAGAACGTTTACATTTAAATTAAGACACGCAGGCTGAGATCTTAACGTGCTTGTAAGACAAGGTCAGTGTGATGTTAATCAGGTTAAACTGCCCACACAGTCCTCAGAACATACAAGCAAAGACAGACTTAGATACTTGTCTTTGCAATGAAATTGCACCCTCATGCAATCAGGTTCTGGCCATAACTGCACAGAGCCATAGAGATGGGGAATGTTTTAAATGTAGAAATTTAGATAGTTTTTAAAGTGACTGTCCCAAGAACAGAGACTTAAACAACAGCCAGGTGACCAAGGTTACCTGACACACCTGTCCTTGGTGCAAGAAGGATAATCCTTGGGCCAGGCCTCAGGATATAGGCCAAGATTAAAACATTTACATTTAAATTAGACTTTAACAGAGTAGTTGAGACAGGAGCTTAGATTTCAGACATTCCTATTGTCCTGTCCCGCCTCAAAAAGGGTGTTCTCTAGAATTTGTTTATTGCCTTGCTTGTTCCTTAGGGAGGTGTCAGCCTCAAACTCAAAAGAAATTCAAAACAGCTTTTGGGCCAGGCCAAAATTGTTGGGTGTGATAGAGACAAAATGGCCTTGGTTCCTCTGATGTGTATTAGGTCTTATTAGTAACAAGAGACCTAATCTTAAATTAATAATTGAAGAAAAAAGGGTTTTAAAAGATTGATAGATACTGGGACTAATTAACAATTATTAGAGGACAAGATTGCCTTCAGCTTGGCTTTATTTGATACTTCACTCAGCTAAAAAGAGTTGGTTATTCAATTAATTCAAAAACCCTAGAAGCCGGGCAGTGGTGGCTCATGCCTTTAATCCTAGCACTTGGGAGGCAGAGACAGGCGGATTTCTGAGTTCAAGGTCAGCCTGGTCTACAGAGTAAGTTCCAGGACAGCCAGGGCTACACAGAGAAAGTTCAAATTTAAGATTTATAAGACAAATGGGACACTACAGCCTGACTTGCCTACTCCAGCTGCCATTCAAGTAAATGCATATAAAAAATTATTATAGATTTAAAAGAGTGTTCTATACAGTTCCTTTACCTCCTGGTAAAGGTGAGAGGTTTGCATTAAGTGAAATTGCTTGTGAGTTTTGAGAGCCCATGAAGCCATTCATTAAGAAGGCTTGCCTCAAAGAATAATTAATGGCCTTAAAAAATTTGTCGTTGCTTTAATACAAAAGGTTAAAGCATTTAAATCTCTCAGTATATATTATTATTCATTGTATATTTTATTGGCTGATCTCTCTAAAGGAGTTTTTCTACAAGCCTTTGCTCTAGTATAATGAGCTTTAAGATTTTAGAGTACTTGTTGCTCCAGAAAAGTGATTCTCAAAAGTTGTAAACAGAGATTAATTGGCTAAAACCTCATTTTCAGCTTGACAGGCCAAAAGAAATGGTCAAATAAAAGGACATCTTGACTGGACAATGAAAAGGTCCAGATTCTATTTTAATAAAAGCCAGGGGAGCGGTCTGTGTGTTTCCACAGGAAGAAGACAATCCGTTTTGGCTACCAGAGCGGCTGACGAGGCGACTCGCGATACTGGAAGGTGACACCCAGACAGACCCTCCAGGCTCTGATGATAGCCCTTGTACTGATCCAAGGGATACAGGTTCCTAGTATTTTTGTTTATTTTATCAAAATTCCACCTTTAAGAATTGTACCAATAAAACCTGCTGGATGTCCCAGTGTTGGAATTCTAAAGATTCACTCGCACTATGGTTGCCAGAGTCACGCGATGGGTTCCCATCCCCGTGGAGACTCATTCCACTTTGTCATTATTTAGACAAAAAGGAGATTTGGTATAACTGCAGCCATAGTGACGACGATATTAATTAGTGCCGTTATCGCCACTGCCACTGAGATTGCTATGTCAACTTCTGTTCAGGTGGGCACTACCCCCAATTGTCAGCCACGGTGGCAGAGACTGTTAACCTTCAAACCTCCGCCAGTACCCTACTAAAAGGCGGGCTAATCATCCTTAATCAACGCCTTGATTTAGTGAGAGAGAGATTAGATATCCTCTTTCAACTAGCCCAATTGAGATGTGAGAGAAAACTGGGTACACTTTACATCACCAGTGTACAGTATAAAAACTTTACTCGTGTAACTAATCTGTCCAGAAAATTGTTTCAGTATCTTACAGGAAACTGCTCAGAAAACTTCAGTGAGACACTCAGAAAATTGAGAGCAGCTGTGGTGAACATCAACTCGACGCACGTGGATCTGTTCCTGACTGAGGGACTGTCCTCCCAGAATTCTTCAGCTTTCTTCCTTTCTTTTCCTTTTCCCCCCTTCCTTTTTTTTTTAAGTAAGTGGGAGTAAGCCTGTTTAGTTTACCCTAAGTTGTGGTTTAGTATTCATCCTTTGATTGGTTTGCGAACTCATAGCTCAATAGAATTTTGGCAAGGCTATTATTGGCCAGGCGTTTGTGACCAAAGTACTAGGGGCTTTCCCTGCAGTGTAGCTTTCACTGCTTCGAAAATGAGCAGTCCTCCCCTTGCGAGTGGTGGTGCTAAATGTTAGGCCATCAGCGTTGCACCCCAGAGATTTGCCCAATACACTGGGTCAGTGAGGAGTCTCGGCCTGGCTGATTCTTGTCTGTATAGCTGTGGTACCTGAGTTTTGAGACAAACAGCCCTTGCACCCCTAGGAGATGACTCCATTGCACAGGGATGGGTGTTTGCATCTCTTTCTGTTCCCCTTAGCCCTTGCACCCAGAGGACTTGTGTTTCCATTGCACCTGGTAGGGTAAGGGAGACGGTTTTAAACTGTTGGTTCTTTGATCGCTTATTCCCCCAAGATGGAATTTGCTTGATCAGGCCTTAGGTTTGAGTCATAACTGGTACCATGCTAGACAGGCTAAGGGCAGTCAGTTAGATAACTCCATCCTTTTGTCTCCAGGCCGGCTGTCAATTGATCCCAACGACGGGAATAAGCTGATCTCATATGCCAGAGGTATACCACGAATGGTGATATTACCCGGTGACAGGCATTACGAGTGGCCACAACCTGGAGCGCACATTCAGAGAATGCCAGGTGTGGGTGCGCGACCCTCGTAGCCTAGCCAGAGCGCTCACCATTCTTTGGTGCTGGCTGTGAAGAAATGTCAGTCAGCCTAGACACGGGACATTGGCCAGTGTCTGTTTGACAAATCTAAAAGGAAATAGCCAGTAGACAGATTCCTCAGCCGCTGCACCCTAGGGCTTCTGGTAAAGACACCCTGTAAAGCCTCAAACATTTCTGTACACAGTCCCTGCCCACTAAGGTGTTCGTTCCACGGATAGAAGGTCTGGTAAGTCAATAACGGAGTGGACGGATAAGGCTCGGCCACCTAAGACAGGGCAGCCTCGGGTGGGGAGGCTGACCCCGTGACGGGTAAGAGTTTGAGCACCGCCCTCTAAAGAGACTCAGACCCGCCGTGAGACCCCCAAATATGGGAGTTACGTAACCTTCCCAGGGACCTTTACCACCCTCTGCTTTTAAAAACAAAAAAAAAAAGGGGCAGATGTTAGGAGCCGCGGCAGAGCTGGCAAAGTCCGCCATCGCTAGGTGGCGCTGTTGCCATAATTCTTCCTAGTACCAAGTAAACTGCGCATGTGCCATGGTTAGCCCGCCAAAGCTAAGCCCATCCCACGGCGTTTGGCGCGCTACGAGTAAGCAGCCAATCAGGGGGTGAATACCCCGCTCTGGGGTATATAGGCAGTGCTTTCCCACGCCTTCTCGTCTTCTTCCACCATTTTGGTTTTGGGGAAATAAACGTGTTCATACGGAAGGATTCTGGCGTGTGTGTGGTGTGTATGTGTGTGTGCGTGTGTGTATGTTTTTTGCCGGCGAGACCATTACGCGCGCGCCCCGCACACATGACATTCTGAAAATGTAGATGAATAAGCCAGCAGAAAAAATTAAACAATGCTGAAAGAAAGATAATATGGGCCACTACTACCAAGATATTTCAGTGACGACGAGAGATTTTAGTTTATAAAGAGCCCATTGGAGCTGAAAGGGTTTGCAACCCCATAGGAAGAACAACAATGTCAACCAACCAGAACCTAGAGCTTTCAGGAACTAAACCACCAACCAGAGAATATACATAGAGTGACCTATGGCACCGGCTGCATACGTAGCAGAGGATGGCAGTGTCTGCCATCAATAGGAGGAGAGGCTCTTCATCCTGTAAAGGCTCAATTCCCCAGTGTAAGGGAATGCCAAGGCAGTGAGGTGGGAGTGGTGGGTGGGCGGGGGGGCACCCTCATAGAAGCAGGGGGAGGTGGTGTGGAATAGGAGACTCGGAGGGGAAACTGGGGGAAGAGGATAACATTTGAAATGTAAATACATAAAATACCCAATTAAAAAAAAGACCCCATTGGGCAAAAGTGTTTGTGAAAGCAGGAAGAAACTGAATTCAAATCCCTAGCACCCATTTGGCTCTGGCTATGTGTGACTATAACCCTAATGTTTTAACTGAATTTGGACAGCTTCCATGAGCTTGCTAGCCAGCCAGTCTTGGGGAAACTAGAAGTTGAAGAAGAACTAGAAGGTGAGAAACCCTGCAAAAGGTGAGATGGATAGCAATGAGAAAAATACCTGATTTACTTTTTTGTTGTCTATATGTGTACCACAGGACCTAGGTACCACTTATACATATTAATATATACCACACACAGACAAATACATGCACAACACACTTTATTCACACAAAGAGAATTGGTTTTATCAAGTGCATCTAGAAGTCTATAATGTATACAGTTTCTTATACACTTATACATACACTAATATAACAAGCAATGCGTTAACTCAATCCATACCCCTGGATATGCATACCCCACTGAGTAGGGATGAGCAGTATACCTTCATGTATGTTGAAATTTGAAAAAATGAATCTCTGCAAGACATAGACATTATCATTTTTCTTGGGAGTAGGCACCTTTCTTATGATGAAATGTAAAAGTCATCTATGAAATAGTGTCAGTTGAATTCATTAAGCGTTTTAAAGGTTGCTCAGCAAAACTTGTCAACAAACATAAAATTACAAACCAAATAAATCAAAGAAGCATTTGAGGAACAGAATATTGAGAGGGGTTTGTATGTAGAGTCCTTGTGGTACCGGACATAAAGCTGAGTCTTCCTTTAGCATAGACATATACCAACATCCACTCAAGCCCCAGATTTATTAATAAATCTTATCAATAGGCTATAAAACAACAGGTAATCCATGAACAATGGCTAAAGAACTAAAATGGATATTTAATATGTAAATGACACATTAAGTATTTGAAAAGACTGTAGTCTGCAAAGAAGAAATTAAAACGTCTATGCATTTCAGATGAATAAATCAAGTTGATAATTTCAAGTCAAATTGTTCAAAAGTATATATATATATGTTAAAAATACATCAATCAACCACTTAAAGTTTTATAGACCTATTGTCTCAATTAAATAAGCAGTAAAGCTTATAAGAAAGATACTATTGTTATGCATTTAAATTCTAATGCATGAACCAGATAATGTACAACAACAACAATAAAAATGAAACATATCCTAAATCTTTGAGTCCCACAGCTTAAATAAGCAATACAAAAACCAGAAAACAAATGATGAGAACAAAGTGGAAATTAATCTTCACAAGTTCAAAACGTGAGCAAAGGAAGGTCAAGAGATTGAAGGAGATTCATCATGCCTTTTTCAGCCCCATAAACCACCTGGGATGAAGATTTCTTCTTGCAATTTTACCACAATCTCCCTCCCTCTCTAGGTGAAGATGGTATGCAGAAAATTCTTTAACACTAACCAAGAAGAGGTAGCAGTGGTGGAAATAAAAACGTGTGAAAGCTTTGTGAGCTTATGTTTGGTTAGGTGTTGTTTGGTGTCTATGTTTTAAAGTTTGCTTCTTACAGATTAACACACATTCAAGCTTAGCTAAGCTAAGCTACAAATAAACATATTTTCTTACATAACTATATGTGGTTCTGGTAGATAAGTGTCTAGGTGTGGACATGCAACTTCATGATCTATACATGTTGAACTGAAGGATAAATAGGAAATATCATTCAATCTGAAGCATTCATTGTAAACTTCAGTCCCAGCAGGAAACTGATGACTTACTAACCTAGGTTATAAGCCTCCTTTAGTTTAAATTTTGACACTTCCCTAAAATGGAACTGTTCTAAATTTGGGGTAGGAGGAATTTTAAAATGGTAGAAATAGAAATGTTAACTGTCATATTTTATAAGGAGAAAAGAAGCCTAAAACACAAAAAGTTGGTCTTAACTAAGGAGTATAATAGAATTAATCAGTTAGTTACTAGGAAGGAACTCTAAAGATTCAAATAAAAAGAATGACAGTTCTATTTTTTCCAATTCAATCCAAACATTTCCTGATAATTTGTTAGCATTCTTACTTTTTGTTAGTTTGTTTGCTGGCTTTTCTGTTATTTTCCTTTGTTTTGATATGACTTTACTACTCTCCTTATGTTTGAGTTTTAGTCTCCTGTAGGGTGGCCTCTGTAACTTAGGTGGATTTGTGTTGAATTTCCAACAGTTCTCCTGCCTCAGCATACCAATGATGAAATTACACATACCATCAACACACCTGGGTAAGAGTTAAGCTTTATAAAATTTCTTTCTCTTATCGAATAAAAATGTAAATTTCACTACTGTCAACCTAACTTTTCTAGTCAGGCTTTTCATAGTATTCCATGGCACTGGAAAAGCCGGGCCATTATAATAAAAAGTTTACAGAACTGTCCATCTCTGAAAATGTCCTGAAAAGGAAAAGAGTGCTGTGTAGGTAAATACTTAATAGAGGAAGCTCTTAGGGATTCTATCTCCATGGTTAATATGTTCTTACAATTAAGACACAGAAATTTGACAAGGAATTCAGCACATACTTGAGGTGTCAGGTATATGGAATTCTCAAGACTGCTTAGGTACCAAAAGGTGGATCAGTTTATTCCTCTGTAACAAAAAATACAGTAATGTGACAGTCAGCAGTCTCACAACTCTTTCATCGGGGATAACACTTTGGTAGCATGGCTTTTGAAGAGCTTATAGTATCTGTATTTTTATAATAGTCTTGCCCAGAAGAAAATGTTATTCTTAATAGACCTACTCTTTGCCCATAACATGCTTGCTACTCGGAGATGTCTACTATCAACACACACTTAAGATGTTACCGAATGCTTTAATATGTTTACTTATGTCATAAAAATCACAATAAAAATCCAGCATACAATAATACCATTATGGTTAAACATTCTTTTTGCCAAGCAACATGAATAATTTCTAAACGCCATTATGTGATTAAGCAGTGAGCCACAACAGGTTCTATTGCCTTCTGAAGTTCTATAATAGGTGTTGAAATTGCCTCTCAACATCACGCCTGGGAGTATCTCTTTGAGATTTTTACATGATAATTTCACAGGGTTGTAAAAAGGAATAAATGAAGCCATTAAAAAGCATTTTTCTTAGGTAAATGTAAATGCTTTCCATCACCCAGTGTGTAGTCATTAAAGTCTAATGCATTTCAAGGAAAATATTTCATATAGGATATTTTAGCTTTTTTTTTTTTTTGAAAAAAAAGGGAACTTGAAATTTGTTAAGTTTGACTTATTTAAATTTAGTCCTATCTTGAAAAATAATGGGAACAATTACCTTCTCTTCAATTTCCAAGATGACAGTTTATCAATCATAGTAGTGAATGCATGACTTTCTTCATACTGTATTTGATGATAACTTTTCCATTTCTCCCATCCTCAGATTGCCTCCTGCACTTTGTGGCATTGGGCATGCTCTCTTAGGTGAAAAATGAGACTTTCCTCACCCTAGTGGATGATTGTTAAATTTTGCCTAACATGGCAGCTACCATAGGGAAAGTGGCCTAAGTGTATACAAATAGAAGTTAGCCCCCACACCTTGATCATTCGAAAAGTTCCAAAAAACAAGGATTGTAGCTTCTGGTTAGTCACATAATATGACTAATAATGCTATCATTGCATATTAATGAAATGACAGAGACTTCTGCCAACTCTCATAGATGTTTTCTGAATCTCATTGAATTCAGAGCAAAATAGTCTGTTGATCTATCATGTCAGCAACATTTTAGCACCTTTAATTGTTATTTATTCCCAGAGAAATGAATGTTGGGATAAATATAGTCAAAAGCAAATGACTTATTTGTAATATGATAGGGACACCTGTCACAAGAAGAGACATGGTTGACTGAAGCTTAGCATCATGATAAAATTCTGGGAGGCAACTTAACAGTACTCTCAGAATTATCTCTATCTAGTAGAAGAAGACTAGAGAGTAATACTGTAATTCCTAGAGTCATTAAGTAATGTTGCTGAAGCAGCATAGTAGATGACACTCTCTTGAGTCTGCAAAGCACAGACACAGGGTGCCTCTCTGTATTTCTAGAACAAAGGTCAGAAATACAGATACAGAGAAGCAGTATCTATGGGTTTCTTGTGTGCTTGAAAGATGCATAACTAACAGTAAACAGACCAATATCTTCTGTGTCTCCCAAACACTGTAGGTCTCCTTACCCCCCTATTATCTCCTATTCTGTCTTTAACCGTTATCATAATACTTTATTGTTGGTTCATCTCAAATGCTAAAAGACAGTCATTCATAGTGATTGAAAGTCAAACCTTTGCATAAAGCCTGAATATACCATCAACAACAGTCTCCTTCTTTCCAGTATTGATTATCAGTTTTGTATTGTCCAATGATCCTTCCATGAACTTAAATTAAGTATGGGTTTGATATATGTTATACAGCTAGAATCCCCAAACTTAACTAAATGTAACTCTCTCTCAAACTTCAAGCCACCAACCATTTTATTGACTCTAATTTAATGTGAGAATATCTTAATAATAATAAAAACCTACCTCATGCTATGTAGTTCATTATAAACTCTTGGATAATCATTATCTTAATCAATTTTCACATCCTTAAATGTCAGATATCTTTACTGTTAGAATATAACAAGTGAGTCAGAAAAACTACCACTCCACTGTTAGAAGTCCCACATAATACTAAGCCACACAACCATAACATATATGAGCGCAGACTCAAACAAATTCGAATTGCTCTTCAGTCTTTGTAAGGCCCTAGGATCCTGCTTAGTTAATTCTTTGGGTTGTGTTCTAAAGGAGTCCTAGACTTCTCTGTCTCCTATACTCCTAACTGCCTTGTGGAAAAATTAAGCTGGAGAGCAGTGGAGATGTCCGGGGGGGGGGGGGGCCCACCTCCACACGAGTCCCACATACAGGAGAAACGTCTAAGGTTCCAGTGCCTGGAGGCTTTGGCAGCGGCAGGCCCCAAGGGCACGAGGAAGTCCTTGGTTCCAAAAGGGTTTATTGTCATGATGGATGGTGGATGGATCTGGAAGTATGCCCAGTGAAACTCAGGGCAGTCCAAAGTTAAATAGGGAGGGAGAAAGGGGGAGGATCTGTGGAGGAATGCTTAATTTGCTCCACCCTCTGGCCTGCATTGGTATGTAAATCCCTAGGCCCTGAGGCCTCTAGTCATACCATCTACCTGTGCACTTTGGGAGGGGCTGTAATGGCCTATATGACTGAACAATGTAGGTCTATTGTCCTGCCCAGCAGGACATTAAACAGGGGTCTGGGAAGGTCACCTGAAAGAGAGCAGGGAGAGCAAGCAAAGATGAAAGGAATCATGACCTGTCTATAATCTGATCAGACCGTAATTTTTACTTTTGCACACACAGGTTATATACACAAAAAGGCAGAATGTTGGGAAGGGGATGACGCAGGAGCGTAGGTGTTCAGGGGGAGTACAGATCTCTTCCAGAACAGTGTGTCAGCTGGGTGAAGGTTCAGGGGACAGACTACTATGACTCTGCCTGTGATTCACTTGCCTTTATTTAAGTTGGTACTATCCACCAAGGTTACCCATCTACAAGGCCTTATGACTAGGCTTGGCAGCCTTCCACCAAAGCTGTCTGTTTACAATAACTCCCAGCTATCTGTTTTAGTGTTTTTCCACAGAGACCCAAGACTTGGTGCGAGCAGGCATGTATGTCAGGCCTATTACTGATTTTAGGCCTATGGCTGATTTTAGGCCTTCAGTGTATAAGCAGGGCTGCTCCCGACAGTCTATGGAGACGAGACCGCATGTCAGGACTCTGGGTTCTGGGTATGTGGCTGAACGCCTGCGTTTCTCACTTAGAGTCTCAGGGTTCTAGGCCCATGCCCAGCCATGAATCAGGATACCCTTATGCAGTCCCACACTGCCTCACTCCTGAGGTGTTCTCCAACTCACTCCTAATATTAGACAATTGGTCTCTGTATCTCTTCTCATCAGTTGCTGAACAATACCTCTCTGATGATAATTTAGCTAGGCACTCATCTATTAGTATCACAGAATATCATTAGAAGTCATTTAATTGATTTTTTTGCCATGTATTTGGTCATAAGTCTCTGAGCTATCCAGTCTCATGTTCCTCGTCATCCATAAAGTGTTGGGCATAAGCTCCTTCTCATGGCTTGGGCCTCACATTTGACCTGTCATTAACTGGCCACTCCTAGACGATCTGTGAGGTCATTATCCTAGGATATCTTGCAGACAGAAGAAATTTAGGTTTCTGCTTAGTTGGTGTTACAGTCCAGCTACTAAAAGCTTTGCCTGGCTATAGAAAATAGCCAGTTTAAGCTCTATATCTTCATTACTAGGAGCCTTTGCTAGGGTTACCTTCATAGATTCCAGGGAGTTTACTGTAGAGTTTGAATTTTCAATATCTACTTTAATAATTGTTCTCAAATCCTTTTACATCCCTCCTTCCACCTTGTAGTTCACTGTCCAAAGGTAGAGTAGGAAAATTAGTGAATAGGACAAGGGTATATGGGCCTACTTAGAAGTAGTTCTTTGGGGCAATTTGGATCTCCATTGTTAGGATATCAGCAGTCTAGTTCAGCAGTGTCAGAATACCAGCAGTCCAGTTCACCAAACAGAAATCAGCACCAGGGACAGGATCCAGCAGAAAAAGACAGGCCTCTGAAGAATCCACAGGAGTCAGCAGGAGTAATAAGAACCAGCAGGAACACCAGGGGAAGTTTCTCCTCTGTGTCTTACTCAAGGAAGATCAGCAAATAAGTAAGACCATTGAAGTGTTCTTCAGCAAACAATACAAGTGCACTGTGCACCCTGTCACTGTCTGTTGAACCCAACTTTTATACTCTGCAAACATCACATATCTTCTCACTGGTCTTGCTTCAGCAAAATATGAGTCTGTATCACATGACGCAACCAGGAATTTCCACTTCAGTTTACACTACACTAGATTTTCATATCACTCCCCAAATACACCTCTAACTTCAGTCTTCTCTCCCTACACTCTCTCCCTCAACTCCCAAACATGATTCCTCCTGTTCTCATCCCTACCCTACCCTACCCTACCCTACATTCAGCAGCAAAATCTATTTTATTTTGCCTTCCCAAGGAGAATCATGTATTCTTCCTTGCTACTTAGCCTTTCTGGGTCTGTACATTGTTGCATGATTGTCCAATATCTACTTATAAGTGAGTACATACCATGTTTGTCTTTCTGGATCTGGGTTACCTTATTTGAGATGATTTTCTTAAAAAAAAAAAAAAAAAAAAAAAAAAAACAAAAAAAAAAAAAACTCTGATAAAGCACTAGTAGCACTAGTAGCACGTAACATGTCCAGAATCTTACATGAATATTTCATAGAAATAGCGAGCTCATTTTTATATTCTCCAAGGTAAATTCTATCATTTTCATAAAGCAAACAACAAAATGCTGGAAATGAGTGCTTATGTGTCCTTGACCAAAATGAAAGCATGTTTGTTAAACATGTATTTAAAAATAATTAAAAAGTTAAAAGTATCCATGTTACAATATAGATCCACTATAACTTCTCATAGACACACCCAAAGGCACAGGCAGACACATACACACAATTCCAGAAGATTTTAACAGCAAGCTTGTTAGAGCTTATTTATAGCAAAAGCCCAATCAGTATAAGGATAAGGTTGGGCAATCATTGTTTCACGTGTAACAAATGGATGTAGGATTTCAATTAAGACATGTAATACCATCAAGCAGCTCTTGTCTGGAAGCTGTGAAATTTTAGCATGATTTATCTTACTCTGTTCCTTGGAACTACAAATAGAATAACAGGTGATAGCGTGACAAGAGGAACCAAAGGACTGCTTCTGTGTAGTGGCTTGTTTCCAGCCTGACATGTTGAATGAAGAAAAACAAAGTCCCCAAAGAGGAGAACAGACATTTGATCACTTTTAACATCAAACTGCCATTTACTGTTTGGAGCTGAGAAATAAAAACAGTGGTGGCTGAACTACTGTATCAACTCAAAAGAAAATATTCCCATATAATATTTCCCGAAAAGAGATAAAATGATTAAAAATGAATGGCTAAGAAAACATTGCTGAAACAAAGGCTTGGCTACAAATCAGATTTATAACCTGATCTACAATTTTTATCAGAGAAATGCTAGTAGTATTTTAAAAATTGAAGCATACATTAGCAAACCCATGCCAAACTTATTAAAGAATTCCAAGCTCTCCTGAGGTGTATTAGTCACTGATGTCTAAAGGAACAAATTTGATAAAATCATTATATGTTCAGAAGAAATTCATTAGATTTGCTTACAGGTTAAGATGTGAGTAGCTCAGCAATGACTATCACACACTGCAGAAAATGGAAATCTGATAAGTACAGGACTGGCTCCAGAAGTCCCAAGACTCCTGGGGAGTAACTAGTATAGATTGGAAGTCTGAGGAAGTTGGTTCTACAAGCAGTGCAGGAGAGGTTTGAAACAAGACAGATGAAGGAAAGAGTAAACAAAAACTGGAGGGGAAGCTGATTTGGTATTGGGTGAGGGAAAAGGACTGAAGCCCTGGGGGCCAGAAGAAAGAATAGAAACAGGCAACCTTGGGAAGTAGGAGGTTGGGGGGGACTCCACAGAATGCCCCGAAGACCTGCAGGTGACAGACTCTCAGGACTGAAAGGGAGGGACATTAGATGAAATGCCCTACAGTAGGGAAAGGGAACTTAGGGAGCCCACCTCCAGCAAGAAGACAGGACATCAAGTGAGGGAGGGTGTTGCCATGCCACAGTCAAAATTCTGACCCATAATCTTTCCTGATCTAAAGAAATACAGAGATAGAAATAGAGGGGAGCCTGAGGAAAAGAAGGTCCAGCAACAGGCCCAAAGTGGGATCCAGCTCAAGGGGAGGTAACAAGGCCTGACACTTTTACTGAGGCCATGGAGCACTCTCAAAAAGGGACCTATTCAAAAGACCCAACAAGCAGCTGAAAGAGTCAGGTGCAGAAACTTGCACCCAACCAATGGACAGAGGCTGCTGATCCCTGTTGTTGAATTGGGGAAAGATGAAAGAAGCTGAGGAGGGCGACCCTATAGGAGGACCAGCAGTCTCAATTAATCCCAAAATCTCTCAAACATTAGACCACCAAAAAGCCAACATACACCACCTGATATGAGGCCTCCAACATATAAGGCAGAGAACTACCAGGTCTGTGTTCAATCAGAGATAATGCACCTAACCCTCAAGAGACTGGAGTCCCCAGGGAATTTAGAGGTTAGGTGGGGTGGGGATTGGGGGTGGGGAAATCCTTGTGGAGACAGGGGGGTGAGAAGGAGGTATGGAATATGGAACAGTCAGAGGGTGGATGATTGTGGGGAGGGGAATAAAATCTGGAGTGTAAAATAAATAAATAGATAGATAGATAGATAGATAGATAGATAGATAGATAGATAGATAGAAAAAAGAAAAGCTAGAAAAAGTAAATATTTTTTCTTCCATAGAAGCCTTTAAAATTTTTTAAATATTCTTTTTGAAAAGTACAATTACAACATTTATCCTCTTCCTTTTCCTCCCTCCAATCCTTCCCATGAACCACCTCTTATTTCTTTAACTACTATTCCGCATCCTTTGATTTGAGGCTTTCTGCTTCACTAAATGTGATAAAGAAAATCTCATAAAGAAATACTCAGATGTTTGCAGCTTCATTGATTCTAGATCCAGACTGGTTGACAACTAAGATTAGCTATCAGAAGGCACATTCTCCTCTTTCTGGTATATGATTTACTTCCTTTTATAAAACCTTGCCAAGAAGAAATTCTTCCATTTAATTTTGCCCATCATACTCACTCCTGACAACAGTGACAGCATTGCGTTATCCACAAGATGTAGAGATGTCACTGTCTACCACACTCTCCCTACCCTGCTTCTTGTCATTCTGTGGTCTAACATTTAATTACATTCTGAGGTAAGGAATTCTGTGGTAGACTTTTACTTCCTGAAATGCTAATAAGCTTTTTTTTTTAAAGAAATACTTTTCTCAATATCAAAATCATTGAGAAATACCTCATGCCCTACCATTCCACTTCTGTTTATTCAGTGAGATATTTGAACAATTTTGCTAAAGTGTACCCAATATCATTGCATTTTACTTACTTAAAATGAGGAAAATTTGAAGTGTTACTATAATTGTTGTAATTTACAAGTTCTAGAATGTCATTAATGTGGACTGTAGCAATTGGAGCTAAGAATGGAAATTATTCTAATGTCCCAAAGATAAATACAAAGTCTGCACTCCTGTGAACATATGCTTTTCTTTCTGTGCCTATCAGAAGTAAAATCCCAACATTAACCCCATTGTGTCAATCAGCCTTTGGCAAATGATGAACTTTTATGGGAACAAGTCAAAATTTACTGATTCTTGTTTTGAAACAATTGTTGATTTCTCTCCATTACCTCATACATTTTATCAAATAACAGCTTCTTCTCCAGCTTGGTGGCGTGTCTTTTTAATTATAAAACCTGAGAGTCTAAGGTAGAGATAGATAGAGATATTGAAACCAGCTTTAGTTCTGGGTCAGCCTGAGTTACATCATGAGAACGTGTATTCAAAAAAATCATAAACAAAACCAAGCCTCATTAAACCCAACGATGTAACTCACACACTGTATCAAACCTGTTTTCCTCTATCCTCATAGCCATTATTATTGAATTCTCACCAGCCTCTGCCCTTGATTGCTGTAATTCTATTCTTTTTTTTCCTATCTTCCTGATAGCAGCTGCTGAGTTAGTAATTTTGGACATCAACACAATTATAGCTACTTAGAATCCTCTGTGCCTTTGCATTATGAAGTTATTTCCTTTTGCGCTGTTAAATTATATGGTCCTCAGAATGACTTCTAAGGCCTTCATAACCTGGCTTCTCATACGTTTCAGATTTTCAGTTTGTTAACCTCCACCATCCGCAGCCATAGGGCACCTAAATGTAACATGGTATAGACATTTCTTGACTTCACACACTACATTTTGTTTTCCTGTGAGACAATAAAACATACAGGAAATGGCTAATGCATAAAAGAAAATAGGAAGTGAAAGATAAAAATAGAAGTAAATGGTTTCCATAATTACCTTGGAGATTACACTGGAAGAGTACTGAAACTGTTACAATTTCTAAGAGAGAGTATAGGACAAAGTGGTAGCAAACCATAGAGGTATCTTAGGAGGGATATTAGGGCAATTGCTACCTCTAACTGTATTATAGAAAATTAAACAATTAAGTACATAGTGAGATTGTGAGAAAATTTGTGAGAAAATTATAAGAAAAGAAAAACTTTCCATATGATAGTAGATTCAGATATAGAAGGAAAAGAAATAATTTTGGAAATTTATTTTATTGTAATTATCATAGATTTCATAGTACTACTTAAATACACACACACACACACACATTCATACACATTCTCTGTATACTCTAATCCTCTGGCAGCAGCTCCCCCAGACATAGACAACCAAACTCCACACACAGAGTAAAAACCCCGAACTCAGGAGTTAACAACTCACCAATCACCACCGTGGAAATCCCCACCCTGAAAAGCTCCACTGATTGTTCATGCAATGTGCTTTTGTGACCCTTCCAAATGTAGCAGAGAGGAGTGAATTTTTTTCAGATTATTCACTACAGCTGGCTGTTTGTTAGCTATATGTGGCTTATCTTTCTGGTTGTAGTCTTTATTCACATGACTTTTAACATTGAGAATATAAATCATGAGAATAACATATATATTTTCATTTTAGAGGCTAAAAGTACAAAAAAAGTAGCTCTGAGACCCTCGAGGTCCTAGAATAACCAGACTCTACCCCTGAGGAATTCCAATTGCTAGGCTCCACCCACAGTATGCTCTGATCCTCTGGCTGCAGCTCCTCCTGACATAGGCAACCAACCTCCACACACAGAGTAAAAAGCCCGAACTCAAGAGTTAACAACTCACCAATCCCCACCATGGAAATCTCCACCCTGAAAAGCTCCACTGTCCTCAAATACTCTATATAAACCCTGTCTCCTTCTTAGTTCTCTGCTGCTTCTAGCTTACAGAGGCAGACACTCTTCTGGGATGCTCCCTCTTAATAAATCCGTTGCTTGAGATTTGTTGTGTGGTGTGACATTGCAGTTTTCCATGGCTCCCTTCAGGACTGTAATACTTGCACTGGGGAAGACAGTTAGAGCTATAACACTTACACTATTATTTCTGGTAAGTTGTTACGGTAAAGAACTAGAAAGCACCTATAGAACCATCACACATTACAAAGAATCAAAGCTCAAGAAAATTCAACAAAACCCACAAGATCAGGCATTTATAGCACATAATGGTGGTTACTGAAATTGGTATGAGGGAATTATTAAGGGATTTCAGGAAACTGTAAAAATATTGAAAATCAAATTTAAAAGTCATTAGAAGCATACTTTATAAAGTCCCAGGGGAATCAAGAAATCAGGAAAAAATATCAGTGGAGTTAGACTGCTACATACAAAATAAACAAATATCATACAGAACTTTTTAAATGGCAACAATGTATAAAACTGTGCATCTAAGATTACATACAAGTCAGCTTTGAAATGATAAGCGGTGTGCATTTACACCATCTTATCTATACCATCTCTTTCTCCATATAAATGAATTTCTATGTTTAAATACACTAAGGTTATTGATTAATTGCTTAAATAGTAACAGAACATGAGCTACGAGATTGAGAGCATAATGCAATGATGTTTTCAGAATCATGTGAAAAAGAACTTGTGTGACTGTGAGAAAAAGCCAAGACAGGAGTGAGACAAGAGTCTTGCAACCTAAGTATCTTCAAAAAACCTCAAGATTATTCATGGAATGTGCTTTTGTGACCCTTCCAAATGTGTCAGATAGGAGTGAGTTTGTTTCAGATTATTCATTACAGCTGGCTGTTTGTTACCTTTATGTGGCTTATCTTTCTGGTTGTATTCTTTATTTACATGGCTTTTATTAACACTGAGAATATAAATAATGAGAATATAAATTGTCTAGTGCGCTGAACAGAGTTAGCCATTGCATGAGAGTTTAATCTGCTTCATTTATTGCCCCTTGTCCCAGATCTTATTGCCTCCTGAGTTGTAAACAGGGTGTGTGATGATTAGACAGAAAAATCTATTTCTTTAAAAGGGACAAAATATGATTTAATCTACTAGATAGTGTCCTAAAAGTCTTAGGAACAGAAGAATGGATGAAGATACATATGTGTGTGTGTTCATGTGTGTGTGTGTGTATATATATATACATATATATGTATATATATATATGTGTGTGTGTGTATACATATATATACATATATATGTATATATGTGTGTATATGTTTATATATATATGTGTGTCTATATATACACATATACACAAATGTATATGTGTATATATATACACATATAGTGTTTATGCACTGTATACAAAATACTATATATACATTTATAATGTATATACCATATATATGTGATACTCATATACACATAATTCTATAAATACGCACTGTTTCTGCTATTTTTTCCTGAGTTAGTTTCTTAGAGGCACCCCAGAATCAGCTAACTTACTAGACAATGGTGCAAAATGTAAAGCAATAGAGGCTCAGAAGAAGCCTTTGATGCTCTCTCAGAGAACCAGAGTTCTACTCCAAACACCCACATTGGGCTGTTCACAACCACCTATAACTTGAGCTCCAGGAGATTCTATGTTTTCTATGGCTTCTGTAAGCATATGCACACACATACACACACACACGTGCATGAATACACACACACACGTTCATGAATGCACACACACACAAATTTAAATATGTATATATAGTTCAAATGTAACCTTTTATATTTTCAGCTATGATTGATACTAAATTCATAGTATCTTTGACAAACTTTAAACTCATTATGTACTTTAAGATTTTCTCACTGTAGTATATAAAGTATGACACAAATTTACAAATCAGATGAATGAGATTTTAACAAAATTGCATTATTAACTCACAATTAATAATTCAAAAATAGTCATACCTGCTTATAAATAGTGGGCTTGCATTTCCTTTATTATCAATACTTTGTCCTTTATCAAGCATTCTCCAGAGGTCAAGAACAATGGATGCCTATCAATTATTTGTGAAATTTACTGCTTTCCTCATGAGAGACAGCATCTGGGAATGTGGACTCTAGCATTTATGTGCTTCTGCAGAAAGCAAGTGTTTTCAAATAGGTTTATAGCTTGAGTTCTGAAAATAATCACTATGAGAAATGATCCAATGTTTCTTGACAAGTTTCATTGTTTCTTCTTAGTTACATGCATACTTTTATTAAATTATTTTCCTTTCAGAATCATTCACACATTGATGGCAATTAGATTAGAAAATCACAGAGATTTATTACTTTCAATGGATCCTTTGTTTCTTGTTAAATATAGGAAGGCCATCTTCATGTCACCATTTGTAATTTGTTTTCTGAGTAAATGAGTATGGCAGAGACAAAGGCTTCAGAAGTCTCTGCCATTTTCATCTTTTACACAGAGACAATCAGAAGAGTGGCTTTTGGAATTAATGTGCTACTAAGTACTGTTATGATAAAGTGCAAATGCATTTAATGTTGATTTATGAGCCTGCTTACAATTTTATTACATAGACAATACTGCATTCTCTGGAAACTGGCTGTAAAATGAGGAATGAATACATCACACTATTGACTTGCAGGACACACACATGTCACTAACACAAAGCAGTGTAATAGAAAAAACTATTGCAGTATATTCATAGCTGGTTATAAATTGTCCTTTTGTGTTAAAAATTAAGTTTTTAAAAATTCCTAGATTTATGTAGCAATTTGTAAACAAAAGCCATGATCCTTAAATTTAAGGTGTAATTTTAGTGATAAATGCTATCAAATTGCTGCTCAACATGTTTATTTTTAAAGGATTACAAAATAAAATAATGCATATCTTTTATTATTTACACTGAGACATATGAAATATTAAGAAAAAAATCCACAGTGATGTTAAAGGCCTTGAAGAAAGGTGAAAGAGAATTCTGGAAAAAGCAGATTTTCAGCACATTAAAAATCAGAATGTAAAATCTAAAGTGCAAAATGCACATTATACAAATAATGAGACGATTAGCAAGTTAATAAGGAGAAAAGCAGAATTTAAAGTCATTATGGAACTGAGTTTTGAAGCTGTTCATGAAACCTTAGATAAAGCAAATGACATAGTCATTCATTTTAGAGTCGTGTTTGTGTAATTTTAAGGACATTTATTCCTTTTACTGAAAATTTTATTATTTAAATATCATGACAATTTGATTTTTTTTAAAAAAAATAGTTAATTATATGTGTTTTAATAGTTCATCTTTCCTACTAACAAAAATGATAGTGTTCAAAAGCATTTTTAAAAATATACATGTTGTATGACTTCCTGGGGAGATGTAAACTGACCTTTATTTACTCACTCCAGATTAGGAAACATTAATAGACCAAAGTTATAATATTTATAGCATTAAACTTGGTGAACTAGAAGTTGATCAGGATGAGTTTCAGGATTAAATGTGAAGAGTTATATATAGGAACATGTGTGACTCAAATATACATACATCACCAAAAGCCCACACCAGCCTAGATGATGGCACACCTACATCTTTTCTTTTCAGCATTCCTTCTTGCTTACTTAATGGTGGGAAGAATGAACATTGTCAAACTGGAGTGTTTCAGGAACTTCCTGAGCCTATTGAATTATTTCGTGATTCTTTTTTTTTTTTTCATTTTTTTTCCCAGAAGGAGGAATGTTGCTTTGAGACAGGATTTTTCTATGTAGTCCATACTGTCCTGGAAGTTGCTCTGTAGACTGCGAGCATGATGTTTTGAGTGCTATATAAAGTTTACTCTTAGGTTATTCAAATGCTGGTTTCTCTTCCCTCCTATCTTGCTTGAATCCAGATATGGCATTGCAATGCATCATACCAAGAACATCCTGTCCCAAATTTGTGTGAACAGTTCTTATCATTTATTCTCTGCCTTTTTAATAAATACTGATCACCTAATGGCTGGACAAAATAGGGTGGGACATCCTCTAGTGAGAGGATGGAGAGAGTAAAATCCAGATGCACTAGAAGGATGGAGGAATTGGAGCCGTGAAAAAGGGGTTCTACGTGCCAGCTTAATAATTAATATGTAAATATCATTAGAGGGGCTTGGTAGGTCGCCAGATTAACATAGAAATTTAAGGTATATAATTTAATTGCTCAGCTATTGTTGTGCAATTTAAATAAGTCTTGGTTTCTCTGTGAAGTTATTGGGGATTAGCATAAGGTAAAAATATATAGCTACCAGACTAATTCATTATTTACTTTTATATTAAGAATAATTTATTTATAGTAGAACAGAGTGACACCAAACTCAGAGATCCACCTGCCTGTTTCTGATTTTTAAATGTTGTAACTGAAGATGTGTACCTCAGCACCCAGCTTTTAAATTTCCTTTTGTTTTCTTGAAGTTTGCCTACAAGATTAAATGGTTGATTCAGAGAAAATTGACATTCAATCAAATATACTAGAGGATGTAATAGTTAACAAGACTATCTGACAATAAAAGTTGTGATGATTATTTGAATTTGATATACTACACATTTTCAAACATTTTTGATAGATAATGTAAATTCACCTTAAGGTCCTTTAGTCTATGAAATTGCAAAATACTGAGAAACAAAGCTTTCTTTTATTTTCTATTTCGTCAATTAATACTAAGATGAGCATGTAAACATTTTCCAAATCCATTCTCTTTACCTAAGACTGAAGAGAAGTTGCTAGCTTTACTGTAAGGTATCTTCGACTTCACCCAATAATATGCTATTTAAAATATGTTTATAGAGATCAAGAAATGTAATATATTTTGTAATAGTAATGCCAGTAAGAAATTATTGCTTCCAGAAATAGATATAATATATAAATATATACAACATATAAAATATAAAAATATGTAATATACTTTTGGAGCATATATATATATATATGTATGTGTGTGTATATATATACATATATATATATATGTATATATATGTAAAGAGGGGGGAGGGAGGGAGAGAGTTTCAAATAAAGTCACAATATGTCACGATAAATTTATAACCAATTTTATGCTATTGAAATGTAAAATGTCATTTTCATAACCAGGTTTCCAGAGTATGTTTTTTCTGTTTTCTTCCCACTCCTTAATATGGCCCAGTGACTTGGTGTCAGTCATGTAGATTAGAAGGATATTTTATAATACATCATCTTCGTACCCAATTCACCATGTGTTACAGAGCCACTCCATAGACATAAATGACAACCTTACAAGAACTCCCTTTGCTTCTGACAATAACTCCTTTTGCTTGTTGTTTTCCTTCTATTTCCCCTAGGTTTTCTTTTTTGCTTGAATTCTATAGTCCCTGTGTAATTTACTTGCTCTTTCCAATAAAAAATGTGAGCAGTACAGAATCTACCCAGGAGTCATATTATAAGAATCAGCTTGTCAACTCTGTTATATTTTCTTTATTTCTGGAATGTCAGTAGCTCCACATTATAGGTTGATTTCCTGCCATTTGACTAATAGAAGACAGCACAAGATGGATCAAGGCTTAAGACAGTCCATTATAGACACTTAGAAATAAACTTTTGTTATTATGAGCCACTGTAATTTGAAGTTGGTATATTCAGTATATTACTGCCAATCTTGGCTAATGCTTAATAGTTACCCTGAACTGTAGTTAATGCAACACCATTTATTTACTTCACTGTTTAATCTGTTTCATTGGAGTAAGAGTTAGAATGTTCTTTTATTTCTTAAATATGAAATATAATAAATTTGTATTACTACAAAAGATAAAATCTTGTTTTGCATATATCTACAAATGATGTATAGTCTGTAAATTTAATGGAGAAAAAATTAATCCCATACAATTGAGAAATTTCACAGGTAGATTAACTGAATAGGAGAGAAGTATAATGGGAAAAACTGAGATTTAAAAATGGACTGATGAGCTTGCATTAGACTAGTTCAGATAGACTTTAGACAAAGTGATTTATCAGAGAAAGATTTCACAGATTAAGTCAAAGAATATGCAAAACTCACAGAAGAACAGATAAGTAAGAGACTACTTAAAAGAATAGTATAGAAAGGGAAAGAGGAGGTACTTTTACTGGGACAGTTTTATCAAGACAGATTACAGGTAAAGACAGAAAGAGCCAGAGAAAGAGAAGAAGCAAGAAGATTAAAAAGATTGCCAGAGTTAGTTTGAGCCTAATCAGAGCAATTCAGTAAGAAGCTGAGAGAAGACAGTTTGAATCAGTCAGCTTGGGGAGTAGGTATGAGCCAGAATATCTGAGTTGAATTAGATAGTCAGAGTTCACAAAGAACTAGAAAGAGTGAGCTTATTCAGCAGTAAGCCTCAAGATGGCAACTACATCTGGAAAATAAAATTATTTGTACAGTTTCCCCTTAGTGAAAATATATAAATACCCATTTTATACTTGACTGTAAGAATTGACTAATTTTACAAGTTTTTGTTTTATTTTTAATAATTGTGGTTAATTGAACCATACAAAGAGAAAATATAAACATAAAAATTCAATATGTGGAATAAAAAACAGTCACAACTTTCAAAGTAACCATGTAAGTAGTCAATCTGTTTTCAAATCTCTTTCTGACCAGTAATCATCAACCTGCACTAGGTGATAACTTGACTTATATTTTAAAATAGTTTTCCTGTGATGAGTATTCCTAAGCAACGTATTTTTCTCATTAGAAAAATAACATATTTAAAATTAATCATCTGTCTATATTTAATTATTTTGTGATATTTCTTTTCCATAGCAATATACTCATGAAAGTGTTGATGGTTGAAGGACACTTCCTTATGATTAAATATAATATTTTTATTAGTCTATAATTTTTCCAAACAAGATTAGTGGAACTCTGTGATATATCTCATTCAGAGATCTTACAAGTCATATATCTTGATGAACTTCTGAGTCAAGTATTTTAACAGTCTGTAAATTGTTGGTTCATGAAGTGTCAGACTATTTTAGCAAATAATGCCAAAACTTCCAAATACTTTCCATTTTATATTTTCAAAGCATTCTGTTGAGTTATGTACTTGAAAATAACTAGTTTGGTCAGTAATCATGCTTCTACTACTTTTATCCTTTGAGAGTATAAAACTACAAATTCTCATTGTGTATTGCTGTAAACTATTTATATATTAAAATGTATTTCAATAATCTTTCAATGGTGTTGAGAATCTTTCACATCTACTGGGCTCCCCTGATGAAATGTATACTTCAAATTTGGTAGGCTGCCATTTTCCTTTGTGCATTTCTCTTTTCTACATAATAGATGAAATCAAATTATTTCACCATAATAAGTTAAAGCAAATAGCCATTTCCTGAGGCTCTATGCATAACCTGTCTAACACATCAGGTACCCAATATTTGTAGATCTTTTCCTAAAGTATCTTTTCTGTTTCCATTACTTATTTGTCAATCACAAGTGAAAAACTTTATGTCTTTGATATTGTAGAAGATGGACATTTCCTTTTCTTATAGAGAAATTCCTTAAATTTTTAACTTCTGTAGCTATGACCTGGATATTTTTTATTGATTCATTTGTACATTTGTATATATGTGTGGCATGGTGTGTATGTAGAGGCCTGAGAAGAAATTCCAAAATAGGTAATCTCTTTTTGCCACATATTTATGGATATTGAACTCAAGTCCTAAGGCTTCCCAGTAATCAGCTTTTCCTTTACTACCATCTCATCAGTGTTGAGAGTCTTGAAACTTGATTTTCATATGAATACAAAATGAATGATGATTTTCACAAAAAATGATACATATTTATTAAGATTGAACTGAATATGTATATTGAGCTTGGTAGAGATAAAATGATACAGAGTTTAAAATGTATCAAGATATTCATTATATTTCTAATGAATACTTGTTTAATGTATATATTTAAGTAACAGCTGACAAAAGTTTTCATTTTACCTGGGAATCTAAGAAAATTTACATTTTAAACACATTATTAGTTAAGCTTAGTAAAATTTTAAAGTGTTATTTATTTTATTACTGAAATGGAGAGAATTATAGATACATACTGTTTTGATTTTAAGCCCATTCATCTTAATACTTTTTATAGACAACATCATATAAATGGTAAATGATGACAGACACCTTAAAAAGTTTCACTTCTACATATCACTCTAATTTATAATGTAATTTAAAATTTATGCATACATTTCAATTTTCAAGTTGGCTATTTTATTTATTTATATTTAAAATATTATCCCCATTCTGAGTTTTCCCTCCACAAACCTTATATGCACCCCGAAACCCTGCCTCTATGAGGTTGCTCCCACACCCGCCCACCTACTCCCTCCTCAATGCCCTAGCATTCCCATACACTGGGTTATCGAGATCCCACAGGACCAAGGGGCTCCCCTCCCACTGATGCCAGATAAGTCAATTTTCTGCTACATATCCAGCTGGAGCCATGGGTTCCCTCACCCTGTGTGTACTCTTTGGTTGGTAGTTTGGTCCCCTCACCCCATGTGCACTCTTTGGTTGGTGGTTTAGTCTCTGGGAGCTTTGAGGGGGTCTGGTTGGTTGATACTGTTGTTTTTCCAATGGGGCTGCAATCCCCTTCTGATCCTTTAGTTTCCCCTAACTTCTTCTTTGGGGACCCCCTGCTCAGTACGATGGTTGGCTGCAAGCATCTACATCTATATTGGTAAGGCTCTAGCCAAGGCTTTCACAAGATATCCATATCAGGCTCTTGACAGCAAGCACTTCTTGGCATCAGCAATAGTGTGTGGGTTTGGTGTTAGATGATGGGATGGATCCCTAGGTGGGGCAGTCTCTGGATGGTCTTTCCTTCAGTCTCTGCTCCTCTCTTTGTCCCTACATTTTCTTTTGACAGGAAAAATTCTGGATTAATATTTTTGAGGTGGGTGGGTGGTCACATCCCTCAACTATGGGCTGTGCCTATCCACTGGATATAATTTCTACAAGTTGTATTTCCATGCTGTTGGGTATTTTGGCTAATGTCCTCCCTGTTGTGTCCTGGGAACATCTTGGGTTCCTGGCATCTGGGACTTTCTAGTGGCTACTTCCAGTTCCCCCTCCCCCATTGCTGCACACCTCAATTCAAATTCCTGACCCTCTGTATTTCTCTGCCATCTCCTCCCATGTCTGAACCTTCCCCCTTTTCTCTCCTCCTCCTCTCTCCCTCTCTTCCTCTACTTTCCGAGATTATTTTCTTCCCCTTTCTGAGTAGGACTGTAGCATCCACACTTGGTGTGGTCTTCCTTCTTCTTGGGTTTCATATGGTCTGTAAGTTGTGTTGCACATGTTATGGATTTTTTTAAAATAAGATTTAATCTTTATAAGGTTGTTTACCAAGTTTTAATGTAAATAAACTTTACAAATGAGTTCCTTCTGATAATTGTTCCTATGGGTTATTTTACTGTTTTAAATGAATATTGAATCATATTAAGTATCTTCTTAGTCCTTATACAAAATAATTTGGCATTTAATTTCTTTATATGTCACAGAATTCTTTTACTGGATATCCTATTTTGATATATTTTCAGACATATGTATATATGCTCAAAGATGAGACCAGATTTTAATTTGATCTCTTAGTGTTTGTCTCTGAAGAGTGTTATCTGAAATTAGACGTGATAAAAGTTCCACTTTGAGCACAAAGAGACTTTGTTTAACTTTGGAATCATTGCTTGTTTCATGTTTGCTTGTTGGAATTTCAAAAGTAATTCATGCAGCAAATAATCTTGGTTTCCAATTATTTTTCCCCTGGAATATTTCTGACCACTGCTTTCAATTGCTAAACAAATATATGATTATGCCAGTTTCACAATTTGTCTGAATCCATTTTGCTCAGCATTTTCATAAGTATATTCACTGATATTTATGTAACATCCTAATAATTTTATGTAAGTTGTTTACAAAATGGCAGAGTAATAGTCATTGAAAATCTATTTCTTCAAACAATAATAAAAAAGAAGAAAAATGTAAGAAAATTTTCATTTTAAAAACTGCAGATCCATATTTCAAAGACTGACAATAATCCCAGGAGCATGAATTTTAGATACTACCTAGTGAATCACAAAGATGATATTGTATTCTGGGCCTTTAGTTTATCCTGCTTTGACTCTAATTCTCCTGCTTCATGTGTGCCTTGAAAATTCACACCTTTGTAATCATGGTAGTTTTCCAAATTAGCAACATCAAAGCACTGGAAAGGGCAGACTTATTTAGACCACATCCCCTACACACACACATACCTACACCCCACCACTACCCCAACTACACATACATACACTCCTGCCAAAAAGGTAGGGATGCTCTGTTGTAATCTTTTAAGGAAAATCACGTTCACTCAGCTGACCACTAAGCAAAGCAGACAGAATTCAAAGGTGTCACAGGACAGAGAATACAGACACCTTATCTGTATTATGGTCTAATTACAGACAAGTTCAAGTCAGTTATTACAGGGCCAGTTAGCGGCAAACAGAACAGAAAACCCTCAGGAAGAAGATAATTTATATTCCAAAGCTGCAAAAGTCAGCCTGCTTCTGCTTCCTGGGCACAGATATTGAAAGGACTGCATGCTCATTCTCAGCTGTACAGCTGTATGCATTATATTTGTCTGTACAGTTTTCTTTACTTGTACTGTTAATGTCTTTAAGTGAATTTGAATTTCTCTTTCGCACATCAACTGCAGCCAGGCCTGGCTTTTGACTCAGATCCAAGAGATTCAAACTCAGGTCCAGGTACTTGCAGAGTAAGCTCTCCTATACACTGGAACATACCTCCATCCCCCCCAAATGTATTTTTATTTTTCTTCTATTATATATTGTTAAATGATAAAAAGCTATCCTAACATGATGATAAAATGCAACTCTAATTTGATTGGTGGTAATGACACAAAGGATAACAGAGAGAACAAGGCCACACTGGTGCAGTTTCTTAATACCACTGAGAGTTACTTGATAGTATTACTGTCAATGAGTGTTTGACTTGTAATTTTAATTCAGAGACAGTTATGAAGAAAAGTATATAGGTGATTACATAATATGAGTGAATAATAAATATGAGTAAAATCAAATGTTATATTGTAACTGTGGTGGTGAATGACTACAGTTCCAACAGGTGAGAAACTGAGGCAGGGAACTGCTAAGGATGATTTGAAATGAGCCTGGCCTATATAGTGAAGTTTGCTTCAAAAGGAAAATCACAAAAAAATTAAATAGTATACTAGAAATGGTCAACTTTAACATAAAAAGACAAGAACCAAAGACGTACACACACACACACACACACACACACACACACACACACACACACAC
>NW_021604660.1:2463104-2473671 GCF_004785775.1 Grammomys surdaster
ACACACACACACACACACACACACACACACACACACACACACACACGATATACATAAAAATGAATTGTAAGGCACTGAGAGCCCACCTCATACTGACTACATTAAATGTAAAAGGAGTAACCATCATTGTGGAAATCAGAAAACTGCATTAGAAAAGATTCTGCCAGCACCTGTCTAATACAGATCCAGATACAATCAACCATCAAACTGAACCTGGGGACCCCAATGGAAGAGCTAGGGGAAGGACTGAAGGATATAAAAGGGAATGCAACCTCATAGGAAGACCAATATCAACTAGCCTGACCACCCAGAGATCTCAGGGACTAAACCACCAACCAACCAAAGAGTATACATAGAGTGATCCATAGCTCCAGCAACATATGTAGCAGAGGATGGACTTATCTGGAATCAGTGGGAGAGGGGTCCCTTGGTTCTGTGGAGGCTAGACCCCATAGCAAAGGGGGGATTCTAGATTGGTGAGGCAGTAGTGGGATGAGGAGCACCCTCATAGAGGCAAAGTGGAGAGGGGATGAAATGGGAGGGTCTGTAGAGGGACAACCAGACAGAGGGATATCATTTGAAATGTAAACAAATAAAAGAATTAATAAATAAAAAATAAGAAAAGCATATGCTCTGGATATACCTTTAGTACAGGAGATAAAGTCTCCAGAGTCGAATACATACACAGCTTGAAGTATAAATGTAAAATACTAAAAAAAAAAAAGTATTACACAGATGTTGGCCAGAAGCAAGTTAAAATTGCTACACAGAATGTTCTAAGGCAAATCTTTAATTATAGACAAAGAAGAATCTTTTAAGTCTTCAGTTAGCTTTAGGGATCATGGTTATAATTATCATATTTGTCACTCACAGAACAGCCACAAGATACATGAAGCAAGAATTTAATGGTACTGAAAAGCAACACAGATTACTTTATAATAATATGGGACAGCTTCATTACTTAATTTCTAATATGAAATGAAAATTAGGTAGATGATTGAAAATAGACAAAATATTGACCAATACCATAAAGCAAAAGACCCATCCGAACATACATCCTGAAATGCCATTCATCTGTCTTAAAATAAAATTACTGATGGTAATCAACACAAACACAATTACAGCTATTTTATTAGGCAGCAATGGAAGAAGGTAATAAAATTCATGTGAATGTAGAGACTTCTGCTTCAGGCTGTGATGAAATAAATAGTATCAAAATGCATGTTACATCCAGCTGCATATAGAATGAATAGGGCATTGTGGGACAGGTTGTGGAAGGGTGTGAGTGTACAGAAAGGGGAGAATAGCATTGAGAGTTCCATGCTTACCTTGAATCATTGCACAGAAACAATATTTGGAACATATTTGAAGGTGTTCTCCAACTTGATCTGAGAACACTAGTGTCAGTTCATGGTCCCTTGGAGTAGCTGCGACTGAAGAAGATGCCTGTGTGGGCAGTGTGTCACAGAAGCTTCTCAGATGATGTTATCCAAGTTCTCACACAATAAATATCATCATGTACAGAAGACAAAGCAGGATATGGCTTATTATGATTATGGCTAAGATGCATGTATGAAACTGAATTTTATCTGTTGTAAAGAAACTCAACATCTCAAATACTACCTGGATTATCAGTGGTTATGTATCTTCAGGTAACATAACCTATATTAGACTATACTCGAGTGTGTTAGTTATCTTTTACTGATACACAACAAAGTCCAGGGCTAAGCTCAGACAAGATTTTGAATGGAACTTAGAAACTGAAATACAAGAAGTTAGAGGACAGAGAAAAATTTGGGTATTTAACAGATCTGCTACCATATGGTTGAAAAACACATCAAAAATCAATAGGACCACCACTTACCTGGAGTAAATAACCACTCCCATAGACAACCACATTTTCTAGAACATACTTTTACATAAAGACAAAAAGTGTCCATCATCTCTACAAATGTGTTATTACAAATCTAAAAATTAAGAAAAAAATCAAACTAGTTTTTGCATTTCTGCTAGGTTGCCAAATGATCTCCAATTTATAAAGACATCTGGCAGTTGAATAGAGAATTTGCGCTTGCTTAACGTTAGTAGACACAAACAATACTTACAATGCATCTGATAGAATTCCAAAATAATTCATAAACTGGAAAGAAGTGTGTATTGCAAGTCATGTGGAAGCCTATGCCCAAAGACTTAGATTGTATTTGTAGTGGAGGACTGCACTGAGCATCAGTAGGCACAGCAGCAACGGAAAGACCCTGTTTATGTTACGGAACTATGAGAGAAAGGCAGCAGGCTCTAAATTCAAAGTCTCTCTTGCTATTTCTATTTTCTTTTTCTTCATGTTTGCTTTCCTAGATTCCTTTATAGTCAGCAACAGTCATAAAATGCTTCTATTGTCCATGAAACAGATAGAAGACAAAACCTATTGAAAGCTGCCTAGGAAATTTTTATTTTCCAATAAAAGAAGACAGACATCTTAATTGGTGCTAATTCTTTTGCTCCTAGTATTATTGTAATGAGATAAAGAAATATCTTTATCACTGAGGCTATCATAATTATATAAATTGGCAAGTATGTGTAAATGCCACAATAATCCATTTTCCTAATCTTCATTAAAATATTATGGGAAAACATCAAAAACAACAATTAAATCATTGGAAAATACTAATTGAGTAGTTTCTTAGCAAGATTGTAACAAACTGCTGCAACGGACAGGAGACTCATTCTCTGTTCTGTTTTCATTTCTGCTGCTGTGATGAACTATCTTAACAAAAAGTAAACTAAGGAAGAAAGGGGGCTATTTAATTTACACCTCTAGGCTACAGTCCATCACTGGAGGGAAACCAAGGTAGCAACTCAAGCATCACATCAACAGTCAAGAGTAGGAAGGGATGGAGTGATGCTTGCTTGCTTGCTTGCTTGCTTGTATCTGGCTTTCTATTATGTAAATAGAATCTTCTCCCTAGAGAACAATATTACCCACATAGGCTGGGTTACCTGCATCAAAAACATTCAAGAAACATCTTCAAATACATGCTCTGGAAAATCCTAATTGACATTTCCCTCCCAGATAATTATAAGCTATCAAAGCTGACAAAAAAACTAGCCAGCAACTAAGTAGCCAGTTACAAAGTATCCATGGCAATGAAGAAACAGATGGGAGTATAATCAAAGGAAAACTCCACCTTGACTGCAGTGCAGACCCAGTCTGGGGTCTCACTCCCGAGGAGAACCAGGGAACCAGAACAGGAAGGCAAGGAGTGGGCAAGTGACAAACAGACACAAACAGAAGAGGGTGCTGAGTCTGGGTGTAATTCATAAGTGCAAGCATCAAACTTTTAAACAGAAAAAAGGGACGTTATTCATTATACAATAGCCAAAATCAGTCGGGCCACACATGGCCAATTTCAACATCTGACAGAAAATAACTTTTTATGAGACCTGTCAGGAGTCAGATGGTGATTTCACAAAGATGATATCAGTACTGGCTGAGGTCAGTATATTCTTAGACTTTTTGGTGTCTAACAACCCATTGCCTAACAAACCAACATCCAGCATTTAAATATTGTCCCTTAATGCTTTCTTATTATAGCTTTAAAGGAAGATACCAGGGTGATAATGCCCCAGTGACCCTCTCTAGCCAATTAAAAATTTGATAAAGAACTCTGTCTGCATTAACCTCTCCCCATCTATTGCCTTGTCCATCATAGACTCCTATGTATGACACTGAAGCAGCTGGGTTTTTTTTTACATTGTAATGGATATTCCTAATGAACTCATCTGAACTCTGTCTTGCTGTGAATTTACTAAAGCCTCTTATGTGGCTAAATCTGGAGTGTCCAAACTGATAAACCCTTCAATCATGCCCTATTCTACAAACTGAATATTTCCAAGAAAAGATTAGTAATAAAGAATATATGGCATAGAACCCTCCCCTGGTAATAGCAAGAACAAATCTGGAACACATATTTTCAGGGGCCACCAGGGATCTCCAGGAGACAGGCTTCCTTTGAAACACTCGCCTCAGGAGTCAGCATCCAAGATTTACTCAGACTTCACTGGAGGTGTGGTGGCACTTGATCACTAAATGGTAGTGAGTAGAGTTTTTACAAGACCATTCAGAGTATAAAAAGCTCACTACTTACACCTGATGCTGCATTTCAAATTCCATTTTTATACGGAAAAATAAAACTCGCAAAAAGCTTTACACATTGGACATAAAGCATGTATTTTTTTCAGTTTTCTTTTTAAAATACCAAGTATTCTGACTTAAGATGTCTTAGAACATGGTTGTCATAGAAGCCTCTCATGTAGTATTAAGATTAAATTCACCTTCAATAATGCCATATTCTATTTTAATTTTTTGATTTTATAAAATAATTACAATTTCTTTTCATTTCTTACCTCTAAACCATTCTATACACTCCACTTCTTCCTTCAAACTTATGAACTCTTCTTTAATTAATTGCTATTACATGTTTATCCATATGCATGTATATTCCTAAATGTAAACTCCCCAGTTCATATGGTGTACTAATATGTGCATTTTTCAGGGCTGTTTGACACTGGACAACCAGTTGGTGTGTTCTTTCTTTTTGAAGAGCACACCCTCTTCTCCCAGCATTCTTCATTTGCTTATAGTGCTTTGTGAAGGCTTGAAGCCTTGTGGGCTTTTCCCCATCCTCTTGATTATGTGATTTGATATCATTTTGATGAGCTCATGCTTAGGTAGTCATGTTGGTAAGACTTTTATGAGTGTTGCTTCTGACAGTATTAGAAGACACAATCTCATAGCAAACTCCAAATTTTTAAAAAAGTAGAATTAGGACCCATTCTCTCTGTATTTAATCCATATCCATGTCTTCATTTCAGGAATATAACTAGCTGTATTGTGCTACAATGGAAATAAAATCTAGATGGCTAAAGTAATCATATATGTTTCTCAAAATGGATATAAAACAAATACAAAGGACAATCCACTACATCTCAAATCGATGCCAATTTTCCAGTGTCACTTTAATGAGTATTTTGTTGTTGTTGTTTAATTTACAAAAGTAGCACAGCTCCTCAAAATGAAAGTGCATATTTATAATTCAGATTCAGTAGTTACTGGGAGAGGTACACTAAAGACCTTGATGAGATAGCAATTTAATTCCTGCAGGAGGGCTGGGATTTAAAACAAAACAATCTACATTATCAACATTTGCAGAGGATGTTGAACAAGTAAAATTTTCAAACACACTGAAGTCAAAACCAATTAAGCATGGTATAAATCTAGCATTTTGTTTCAACTATAAAATGAAGTGTGCATCTTTATTATATACGAGCATTTATATTCCTGGTGTTTCATAAAAGAGAAATCACACTATTTTCCTACTATGGTTTAGATCTGGTCTGCCTGTGATACAACTTGCATTGATATTTTCTTAGCAA
Source organism: Grammomys surdaster (assembly GCF_004785775.1). Classification (NCBI taxonomy): domain Eukaryota; kingdom Metazoa; phylum Chordata; class Mammalia; order Rodentia; family Muridae; genus Grammomys; species Grammomys surdaster. Next base: position 2,468,538 of record NW_021604660.1, read on the forward strand.
TTCAACTATTGTAGGATGGTAGAACCTTTAAGAGACCAGTTTTCCCCCTTGTGCAAATGGAAAAGTTGCCATGAAAACACAGTTTTAAATTGTCAATCTTTAGGTTTTGCCTTTTCTGGACATTCATCCTTCCCCTCTGACTCCTGATTTGCGATGATGTGGCCCCAGGTCCTCATGCCATGATTTTGAATACAGAACTAGGAGCCGAGGTACATTTACCTCCACTATAAGTTATTCAGTTTCATATGCATGCATATGTGCATGGGAGCCAATACATGAAAAGCCTATATCAAATCTGTATCTTGTCTTTGTCAAATTCTCCCCACATTAAATTTTAAGGTAGAGTCTTTCTCTGAATCTGGGACTCATGAATTAGATAAACTGGGTATCCCATAAGCCCCAGGGATCTTCTTGTATCAGTCACTCTAGAACCGAGAGTATAGTCAGGATAAACCCTCACTTTTAAATCAGTATTGTGGATTTGAATTTAGGTCATAAGACTTATGTGGCAGTAGGTTATGAACTCAGACATTCCTCAATCCCTGTAAAAATCATCCTTTATAAATAAAAAAGGTTAGACAAAATATCCATCATTAAGAAAGATGGATATAATAATATGTAATAATAATATAGTGAGTTACTACTCAGTAATAAAGTAAAATGTAATTTCATCGAGGAATCTCACAAAATAAAAAAATACCAAAAGAATCATAGTAGCTATTATAATTTTGGTTGTCAAGGAGTGACAAGTTTCTGTAAAATAACTAAGAAAACATTTGTAAAGTGTCTTATTATGTTTAAGAGGAAGTTTAGCTAGCTTATATATTTATAAAACTTATTAAATAATTTTTGTAATTAATCTCAAAGTTCAATTGATGGCATAATTTTAATTATAAATGCTTTTAATCAAATAACTATTTTAATAATAATTTGATTAACTTATAATTTGTTAATAATCATTTTCATTTTCTAACTTTTTTATGATTATCTTTTAGTTTGGTTTTGTTTATTGTTTTATAGGCCTATCAGCCATTATATATGTTCCTGCTTCCTGTAGACGCAGAAGAGGGCATTGGATCAATCCCCTGGAACTGAAGTTACAGCTAGAAGTTAAGTGCCATGTAAGTGCATGGAATCAACCCCTGGTCCGCTGAGAGAACAGCCAGTGTTTCACACCCCTGAGCTAACTCTCCAGTACTGGCTTTATCATCACTTATATTACTTGTTACGCTATACATCTCTGATGTCTGTTGACTAATATGTTCTCTTTTGATAATTTTTCTCATTGACCTGCTAGCTGGACAACAGTTTTAGTTAAAAATTTTTTACAAGATATAAGAGTTGGTTACTTTCTAACTGAGAGGTTCTCTCCTAGTCTTGCTTTTGTAACTAGAGATTTTTCAAAGGAAACATTCCTTGTTACTGAAAAACGTTGCCCTGAAAAAGTCACATCATCCTTTTCTAATATTTATTGTTTGAATAGAACATTAAGTGTCTTTATTGGTGTTTTTCCAGTATGCATACTTATAGGATAATTACTTCAGAATACTAATTTCTTGATTATGTCAATGACCATAGAACTGTAAGACTGCTTTAATTAATTCTAAGGATAATTGTGCTTTACACTCTCAGATCCATTTTCAAACACATCTGGTTCATTTTTATTCCATTGTCTGTTTTATTTTCAAATCCATAGTTTCTTCTGAGTTTTCCATAAACTTTCCAAATTGGCCTTCTGTATTTCTAGTTTAGATTATGCCACCCACGATGGATCTTAATTCTCTTACTAAATTTTAAGGGACAAAGAATATGGATTTGGGACAAGTCACATTATTTTATGGAAGAGAGAGAGAGAAAGAGAGAGAGAGAGAGAGAGAGAGAGAGAGAGAGAGAGAGAGAGAGTGTGTGTGTGCATGTGTGTGTTTTCCTGTGCATTACTGATTTCTTGCAGCATAACAATAACCTTCCTGGCAAATATAAAAACAAGAAGCAAACATAGGAGCATTCTTGATCAGATTGTTAGTTATTGTAAACCTTTTAAAGAGAATTCCATAGTGCAGAGTGGAAATTCCTTCTCAGGTTGTGGAGAGAATGAGAGGAAATCTAGTTTGCCTGCAAGCTTACATTCCAATTGCTTCCCCTTGAACAGTTGTTCTGTTGTGCACTTCCAGGCTGGTGTAAAAATCTTTTACAGTAGCAACTACTTGACTGTTGTAATCTATTTTATCTGTGCTGGAAGAGTGTTTCGATAACAATCTTGATTCAGGTGCTAGCTCAGTCTACTTCATGCTCCAGACTTTCCATAGTTTGATTAGATTATTATTTACAATACCTCTTCTAAACACATAGGTATAACTCAGTTATTATAGAAGTTGAAAGTTTTTTAGAATCCATGTAATTGAAGAAATAGTTTTGATGTACTCACATCTATTTACAGCTCTTGATTTTTAAAGTCACCATGAATTTATTTTTATTCCTACTTTTTCTCCATTTCTCCCATGAAAGTTACAGCATATATGATAGGATTTGTCTTTCAATATGAGTTTTGCTATAAAATACCATAAACCAAAAGAGGACATAAGTTTTCAGGATGAAAAATACCCTGCCTTGAATCTGAACACATGCATATGTTTTTCTAGACAACATGTAAAGCGTTTCTGTAAGTTTAGCTTAAGGAATTGGGTTTTCCATGAAGGATGTCGAATGCATGATGTCGACTATAAAAATGGATGAAATGTGTTTTCCATTGAGTAAATGTATACGAATCTATAAACTTTCCCTGTCTTGGAAAGAGTAGAGCCACAAGTCAAATATCCCACTTGAATGCTGCTCAAGGACTTTACCAGCCAGTATTCTAAATCTAGAAGGTTTCTTTCCTATGATAGGAAACACACAAAAGGCCTCATTAAATTTTTCCTTGACAGAGCAGAGCAAAAATATGCAAGTCCTTTTGTGATGGTATTGTATTTTAAAGCAATTTGATCACACGTAGGACCTTTTAATGGAGAAATTAAAATAAATCCATTAACTTTTTGTGCAAGTAACATGACATCTGCATAGCAAAGAAAATCATCAATCACAATTTAGCCTTTCATCAATTAGGTACTCATGAAGAAAAGAAAGAGAAGTTCTTGTTTGTCAGGGAAATCCTTGCCTAACAAGCAAATTTATGCTACAAATTTATCCAAGGTGTTGACTACATATCATTTAATGCTTAGCTATTCATTACCCGTCTCAAATGTTCTTGCTCATATAATATGAATGGTCCTCTTTTCTTGCAGTTGAGGTAACTACAATTTAAAATTTTTGTTTTTTTAAAAAAAAATCATCAACTTGGGGAAAATTGGAAATTAGATTTGAATACTCATTTTCAAAAGTATTTGTAATTACCGAGGTTTTCATTTACTCCAGTCCTAAGTATTTCACAAAGTCTTGTGTGATCCAGAGGGTAGGGAGATGTGCTGTATAGTCCTGTCTTGTGACAATGACATGGGTATAGCATTCAAGCACACATTTTAGTGTGACAATGACATGGGTCTAGCATTCAAGCACACATTTTAGTGTTGTCTACATGCATAAGACTATTAGAGCAATAAGACACTAGTTGGGGAGAAGGAAGAGAAGAGTGAGAACAGAAGGGCTGAGAGGATAGTAGGGGCTGAAAATTTCCACAAATAGGAAATTGTCAAACAAAAATTAGACACCCTTTGCTACTGAGTCATGGATTCTTAACTTTCAGTCTATGGTTCAATAGGTGAGTTTGTTACATAAAGAGACAAACACTATAGTCAGCACAATAATACTTAAGTAGTTAGGTCAGTTTGGAAGTAAATAGTAAAATGTGGTATTGAAGGAAACATGACGGAGCACTCAGCCTTGAGTGAGATGTTTGTATCACACTCCTCTACTCAAGGCTTGCAAGTCTATGTGGAAAATTACGAGGGGGCAGAAGTGGACTACTCCAAGGAAGCAGAGTTTTCCAGGTACAGCAGAGATGGTGAACATAGGAACCCAGAGAAGCCATGACTGCTTGTACATGACATACATAAATTCAAGCTATACAAAACCCCAGCATGGAGGAGGGGAAGTCCCATCCCTAACCAAGTAGCTATTTGCAATTCATAGCTGCTGGGTAAGAAAAAAAATAGTTATTTTCAAGGCTTAACACCAGGTAATTCCATCACACCCTATGGCAAGCTCCATGCTCAAGAAGAGTGGGCCAACCAAAAAATGGATTCCTGATTTTGTTTTGTTTTGTTTTTGTTTTGTTTTGTTTGTCTTTTGAGGGTTTTTAAAAATTTGTTTTGTTTTGCATGTATTTTGTATACTTTGTTGGTGCTGGTTTTCTTTTTGTCATTGTTGCTTGTTGTTTTGTTTTGTTTCATGATAGTGAAAGAACATGAAGTTAGGTGGGTAGCATAGGGAAGGTAGGGAGGACCTAAAGGAAGAGAAAGAATGTGACCAAAATATGTTGTATGAAAAACTTAAAAATAAAAATTTTAAATATTCAAATAACAATGAAATCATTCTTTAAGCAATACTGGACTAATGGAACTTTATTTTTCCCTTGCCCTTAATGTGAGTAATAACTTCAGAAGGAAATACATTCTTATTAGTTTATTATATTTTTGTCTACCTAATAATATTCAGCTTAACAAGAGACTATTTCAGAATCCCACGCAGAATTATTTTTCTCACCTGTAAAATATTTTTAAATGAAATCTAGAAATTATAAAACAAAAGTCTAGTAGATTAAATTGTATGCTCACTCTTAACTGTGCCTATACTCTATCTAAAACAATTCATAGAATTGTATGTTTTAGTATAAAAACTAAAGAATAGACTCCTTCCTAGAAACTGAGCAGGAACATAAAAATTTCATAATGAATTTGTAAATTGAAATTTCTAAACCAACAGACTTTGAGTAAAGCAGACTCTTCTCCTTGTGCTTGGTCTTGATTTCATCATCAACTGGAGGTCTGAGAGAAAGATCAGTGTCTCTAGGATATATCAACAATCTGTCTCCAAGCTGCGTTTGGAACCTGTTTGCAACATGTCTGAGAACATGGAATTTGAGGATGTGCATTTCCTCCTCCTCCTCCTCCTCCTCCTCCTCCTCCTCCTCCTCCTCCTC
>NW_021604660.1:2473681-2474723 GCF_004785775.1 Grammomys surdaster
CCTCCTCCTCCTCCTCCTCCTCCTCCTCCTCCTCCTCCTCCTCCTCCCCTTCCTTCTCCTTTTCTTTCTAGTGTATTATTGTGAATTCCTCCAAAATGCCTCAAAACTATGAAACTGTATTCCAATAGCCCAGTTTCATTCTGCCAGTGCATAGTGTTTCTAATGAGTCAGAAGACAGCCTGCATAATGTAACCGCAAGGTTTACAGAAGCATTCAGAAATAAATGTTATCAAATCAGAGCAAAGAAAAGACTGAAAATTTTAAGCGATGGTGGAAAAAGTTGTCAAACTGGCTGAACTAAGGAGTTTCCAGATAGCTAGCAAAACACTTTTTTTTTTCCTGTATGTATCTGAGAGTGTTTCCAGAAGGTTTAACATTTCATTCTGCAGCGTAAAACTGATCACTTTTACCAATGTGCTGGGTATCATATACTCCCACCCCACCCACTTTGTGCATCTAAGTAGGACATAAAGATCCGTCATTTTCTATTTTTTTGAGACTACTGCTTTTGGTTCACCGATATGCAATTGGGACTAAGTGTTGTCCCAATTGATGTTCTTCATTCTCTAGCACTAAAATTTCAACTAGAATTACATCATTAGATTAGCTGTATTTTTAGCACACCAAGGGCAGGCAATGATACTTATGTTCTCCATTATCAAGGGAGAAAATCTCTCAAATGTTCTTTGAACATTTTGCCGTATGTCTATATCCAACAACATGTGACACATCATGTGTTGTATGCGGGATATGCTTCTGTGTATACTGCCACTCTAAAAAATGTCCTCAGGCAAGTCTTTGAAACTGACCTTCCAAGTGGCTTGCATGATAAGTCAGCTAGACAAAGAACTATGATCCTAAGCTTCAGTTCTAGAAATGTTTTATTTCCGTTGTAATGTTATTCTTAATTCAGCTTAGCTATGATCAAACACATCCTTTACTTCTATACTTCCCTTTACCTGTGCAATCTCAACTTTATATGACTATAAGCATATCATAAGGTATGAATAAGAGTTGGATTAGGAAGGGATGTTGATGAAAC
>NW_021604660.1:2477723-2487188 GCF_004785775.1 Grammomys surdaster
TCCCTCTCCCTCTCCCTCTCCCTCTCCCTCTCCCTCTCCTTCTCCTTTTCTTTCTCTTTCTCCTTCTCCTTCATTATTATCATCTTGTTTTCTGCCTTTACTTGCCCTCTCTGAACCTGGAACTCAACCACAGCTGAAATTATATTACATGATGAAAAATATTCTAAAGAGGTACCCTGTTTGTTTTAGTCAGAGATAACACTGCTATAATTAAACACTATGACCAAAAGCAAGTTGGGAGGAAAGTGTTGATTTGGCTTAGTCATTGGCATTATAGTCTCTATAACTGAAGAAAGCCAGGGTAGGAACTCACCAAGGCAGAAACCAGGAGAAAGTAGCGATTTAGAGGCCATGGAGGAGTGCTGTTTATGAGTTTGGATACCATTGCTTCCTGCTTTCTTAGAGAACCCAGGATCAACAGCCCAGGGATGGTTTTGCCCACAGTGAACTGGGTTCTCCCACATGAATCACTTCTTAAGGAAATGCCCTACAGGCTTGCATGAAGCCCTATATTATAGAGGCATATTTTCAGATGAGATTCCCATCTCTCATATGACACTAACTTGTGTGAAGTTGATATAAAAGTATCCAGCACACTGTTAACACCCCTCTCTTCTGAATACCTATTTTTATCACAGCATGGTGGCAAATGTCTGTCATCTGAGCACAACAGAACCTGTGGTTGGGGGTGGCCATTCCTAAGAAGTCCTGTTCTACACAGTTAGGCCCTATTTAAAGAAAAGAAATAAAGAGGATAAGGGTGAAAGTTATTTCTCAACTTACTCTGTCTCCTAAAGAAAATAAGATTCCCATAAATAACAATTAAAGCCTCAAATCATGAAATAGAAGTAATTTCTGGAAGCTTGATTGAGTCTGCTAGGTGTCCTGCCTGTGACTAGTCCAAATGAGTGCTCCTTGTGCTTTTATCACATGTCTTAGGACCAGCTACAAAAGCATATTCACGCTATGGTTTATAAATGATTTGCTGTCTCAAAACTCATATAGGAGTGTCATCTGCACTCTAAGATAATAAGAAGGAAAAGTGCTTATCAAAGCATGGTATTTAAGTGTTGGATACTTGTGGAGTGAGTAGAATTACATGTAATCATCAGAATAGATCCTGTGTGACTAAATGTTGAAGGAGATTGTGGCCATGCACTGCTGTAAAATGCTCCTAATAAGATCACCATGAAGGATATCTCCTGAGAAATATCTGAGGCTGTCCTCTGGCCTCCAAACACCCATGGACACATATGTATGCAAGGTTCTCACATGCACATGTATACATTATAAAAGGGGTCAGCATTGATATGCTATTGCCGCCTCAAAACAATCCCTCTCTTCATCCATCCCCCACTTTCTCTCCCTCCCTCTCTACCTAGCTACCTCCATTCCATCTCATAATGTACCCAGTTTGTGGTACTATGTTGTCAGAATCAGAAAGCAGACTGTGATAATACTATGTAACCATGCTTGTCTTTCACCAAGACATACATACCACAAAAGAAAACAAAACCAACAATAATCTAAATTCTGGAGATTATATTTACATTCTGACAGTGAAACACTCTATTTTGTTTATATTCAACACATTTATATTCTCAAAATTTTCAGTATATTCAGAAAACTTCTATATTTACAGTTATAATTTTTATCTGTTTTCATTTGTATAACATCCTTAGTGTTAAGCTCTATCCATTCTGCTTTTCATAGAATTAAAAGTAAAAAGATTAGAGCCATGAGGTTTGAAGACTAGCTATGATTCACTTCAAATTTAATCAAGAATGTTGATCAAAGTAATTAGTGTCTTATCTAATCATATTTTCATGACTAGGAGGCTTCTTTTAGAAAAATCTCCAAGAGACTAAGTTCTTCAAGTATATTGATTAATTTTAATATCTAAGTTTCTTTATTTTGTATCCCTCAAGAGCCTCGTATGAAAAGCAAGGTTTCCTTTAGTAGGCAAGAACTGTTTTTTTTCCTTGAGGAAAGAGATACTGCAATCAAAAATACCCTAGAGGAAAATAGAGATCTTTTTTTTAAAATGTCCTAATATGCATGATGAGCATAGATGGCAGACGTTACCACCCTCAAGCTCCAGGCATCAAGCCTTGACAGCTTCAAACTGCTTCAAATTAAAACAACAAATTTCTCTACACAAAATTAATCACAAAGATGTATAAAATGCCTAAAGGATTACAAAACTAATACTTATTGTATCTTATTTCAGATACCCATTATTTTGTTTTAGCTAAGTATACCATGCTTCCATTATTAGAGTAAGGACCCAGGCCAGTTGACACATGCTTAAGAATAGTATGAGGTCATTCTTATACTATATCATCCTAACTGATTAAAAGTAAAAAAATAAATGGAGTTATGGTTCTATATAAAGAATCATACTCACCTAGAGAATGCTGTGGATATATAACACCAAAATTGTAGAGTTCTTAAAGGAAAACCCAATGTATATACTATTTAACTTCTGTAGGCAAAAACATGAAAAATAGCAGAGTAGTTAGTTGATATTTCTTTTAGAGAAGTAGTGTTTGATTTTACCTAGATTTCTCAGATATCTAGTCTCTGGTTCTTGGTTAATCAAGTAGTATCATGCATGTGCTCTGTCTCATGGACTAGGCATTTAATCAAATCAAATATTGTTTGGTTACTACCACAAGATCAGTGAATCCTAATGATACTCTGTTATACTTATGGGTCAGTGCCTTTTTCAGTCACACATAGACATTATTTAAAAAGATAATCTATATGGAAGGTCTCTACCAAATCCCTCCCCTGTATAGTTCAAGGAATCTAGCAAAAGTGAAGGAAGAAAAATTGTAGGAGCCAGAGGGTATGGAAGACACCAGGAGAATAAGGTCCTCTGAACCAACTAGGTAAGGCACACATGAGCTCACAGAGACTGAAACAGCAAGCACAGGGCTTATACAGTTTTTCAGCTATGAGACAAGAAATTAAAAATAAATAGTGATAAAGTTGTTCAAAAAGTATTGGAGCTGCTATCATTAGACATTAATCTATGAAATATGAATTATGTCTTTAAATGAAATGGTTTCTGATCTTTAAAAGGTACCCCAAGAAGCCTTAGCTTGGAACTTAGTTACTTCGCTTATAATAATATGTCTGAAGAAATAATCATACACACAAAATGACTGGCTCAAATATTTAATTCTACACTTTGTTTGAAAGTTGAAGATGGTTCAATATCTAAGTATCTAGAAATTGATTCAAGGATGATTTATTTATAACATGTAAAAATTGAACTAGTAGAAGTGAACTTAAAATATTAATTTTTTATGTTTATGTGCTATATGATTGAAACTAAGAAAATATAAACTTACTTTGGTAAATTTTACTGAAAATAATATTGATATAATCAGTCTGTTTAATTCATTGTATAATCTATAACTACATACATATTTCATTCTTTAAATTTTTAGTGTATTCAAAAATTAAAATTATTTTATGTAATAGTTGAAACTATGTTGCATAAAAATGCATGCATATAAACTAGGAAAAACATCCCTATTCTCTGTGGCTGAGAATAAGTGATTGCACAGCACTTAAGCATCAATGGGACATCTGTATCTACCTCACAAACAAGGACCAGGGAACGTTACAGAAGAGGCAACAGGTCTATTCAGCTGTTTGAAAGGAAGAAATTATGAAATTTTAATGCAAATGGATGGAGCTACAAAAGTCTTCCTGAATGAGATAACCTAGTATCTCTCCACAAAAAAGTACAAATACACCCATGTAAGCACAGAGGTTGACCCTCTGACAGAATGAGAAATAGAATATATACTTATGGAATTACAGGGAAGTGGGATGAACAGGAAGATTAAACAAAGAAAGAAGAGAGATAAGAGATGAAACATGGGGAAGGACACCTAACACGAAGGTCTATTTGAGGAGTCATGTGGAAACCTACTACTACTGTTACTATAGAAGCTTCTTAAAATATATACTTATACGAAGGCAGTCCTAATGAAGTTACAATATAACCAATATAACGTGGGAGATGATGCCCCATATAGACATCTTTCACAACCATGTGAATCCTCCTGTGGCAAGAATGGATTAAATCTAGTTGAGTGTTTGACCAAGAGAACTGCATGGAAGCTTACTGTACTATCCCCGTCTTAGTCACTGTTTTGTTCCTGTAAAGAAATAAACTTTCTTTGTAAACTAAAGAATTTAATCCAATGCTTATTTACAGTTTCAGAGGGTTAGTTTATGATATCATGATGGAAAGCTGACAGGCATGGCACTAAAACAGTAGTGGAGAGTTTTACATCCTGATCCACAGGTAAAGAGAGATATTAGGTTTGGCCTAGGCTTTTGAAACTTGAAACCCATTCTCAGTTGATACATTACTTCAAATAAGGCCATACCTCCAAATACTTTCCAAGCATTTCTACTCTCTGGTAATTAATTAAGCATATATATATGTGTTAATATATATATGAGTAATTATGTATATATATATATATATATATATATATATATATATATATGAGATATAGAGGCCATTTTTATTCAGACAATTATTCCTCATTCCTCTAGACAACTGAGGCTATTACAAAGGCTATTGGTTACCCACCACAAATTGATGTAAGATCCCATTTCTGAGACAACACTTACATATTGCATCATCATATATGGGAGAAGTTGAGCTTGTGAGTATTACAGGCTCCACTGTTACTGATTAGTGTTCATGGTACTGAAATCTGCATCACACCGTAACAGAGGAAAGTTAGAAACCAACAAGACAGCTACAAACCTGAGGTCTACATGGTGACATGCCTGTGTGATATTTTGGTACAACTGTGGGACAAACATTGTAGAAGTAAGCAGTCATTAACTGATTTTATTTAAAGCCCATATCATGAGGTAGAACCCATGCCTGATACAACTGAGGTGGCCAAGAACACGAGGCTAAATAGGCCATGGACCGAAAGGAAAAATCAAATACAATTTTTCTGTTAAAGAAGCATGGCAATAAACATGATTCCTAACAACATTCTGCTCTACACAAACATCAGAGTCTTTTTCAGCCATTGCCAGAGAAGCCTCCTTGGGCAAGAAATGAGAACAAATACAGAGGCCCACAACCAGTCAATGTACGATCAGTGAGACACTTTGAAGCACTCAGTCCTAAATGGGATATAATCATCAAACTACACCTCTCAGAACTCAGAGATCTATGAAGAACAAGAAGTAGAAAGATTCTAAGAGTCAGAAGAGGATAGATGACTCCAAGAAAACATTGTCCTTTAAACATAAAAAGATTGATGCACATATGAACTCACAGAAACTTGCATCATGCACAATGTTTACATATGGTCAAGTCAGATAGAGAGCCAATACTAAGAGAAGGGAGTGTACAAAAGCCCCCATTACTAACCAAGAAGCTATCTCCAATTGACATCTACATGCAAACGAAAAAAATAGTTCTCTCTAACTTAGTCTTATTGGGTATATGGACCTACATTTAAGGTCTAGCCTTATGCCTAGCAGTAGATAGATAATGTGAAATAAACATTTTTGTTTGTTTGTTTGTTTGTTTGTTTTACTGGGATTTTCCTTGTATATTAAACAGTTTTTTGATTTGGGGTTTTTATGCATTTTGAAATTTTGTACATATATATTTCTTGCTATTTTCATTTTCCCATTTTTGGTTTTGTTTTGTTTGTCTGTTTGTTTTCTAAAGAGAGAGAAAAATGGCATAAATGAGTGAGTAGGAACTATGAGCAGTTAGGGGAGGAGAAACAATAATCAGAATATATTATATCAAAACTGTAATGTCCAGCTAACAAATAATAAACAAAATAAGTAGAAAAGGAGCAGAGAGAATGTTAGGAGCCAGAGTACAGGGAACAGTGCTATGAATGTTATCTTCTGGACAGCAGAGGGCTTTTGCATGCTTTGCTTGAATGAATTCATGCTAGCTGTTATTTAGCTTAAGATCTGTGAAGATCAAGCCATTTGACAATCTCATGTAAGTGCATGAGGACTTACGAAACTTTACCACTTGCTGAAGAGTCATTTATTACAACAACTGGGGAAAAGAAAGTCAGTTTTTTGTAAGATTGGGGCCACTACTCAGCTGCCGAAGCTCCAGTAGATGCATCCACAGTCAGAAACATGTTCACCACCAATTGAATATTTTGTTCAAATTAGAAGAAGTAGCGGAACTCATGATTGTGGAAAGAATGTATTTTGGGTATGTCTAGGAGAAGTCCTGGAAATTTGAGGTATATATGATCTAGATACATTTTGTACATAAATACAAATATATGTTTCATATAGCTATATATCTACATATATAAAAATTTTGATAAATATATTAAAATATTTAAAATGGTTTTTGTATCTGCACAAAAGTTCAATATTATTAACATTATCTGTTATACACAGAAAAATGTAAATATGTGGGGTTGAGGTTATCACTAAGGCTACCTATCATTGCAGGACCTTATGTTTTATGTCTAGCCCTTAAAAATGTAGTTTCATACTTTATCACGTAGAAATAATGTGTCTTGAGCATAAGAACAGCCAAGAACTAGAAATATAAGTTATCCAGGTTTCATTATCTTTAGAGAGAAATGTGTTTTTCCTAAATGTTAAAGAAATTTATGACATTGATTTCTCTGTAAAGGATGCCTGCAATATCCTTAGAAGCAATTACACAAAGAATAAAAATTGGTTTTATGTGGTCATTTCTTCTATCAATTGCCAATAACATTTGTGAGTATACAATTGCTTTCTTTCTGTAGAAGCATGCTCCTTGATGTTAAAGGGATGTACTTCTTCATTTATGGTTCATGATGCATAACAGGGAGTTGAGGATTAGGGACATACAAAGATGAATTCTCACAGTGTCCTTTGGATACCTGTCCAACATCAGTGTCTAATTGCCTCTCTTGTTAGATATATAGCAAGCACTTGCCATCTTTTGCTTTTATCCAATAACACACACACATATGCATGCATGCACATGTGTACACTCACACACACACATACACACACACACACACTTTGAGGTTTTTTTGAAAGATATACATTGCATAGTCCAATTTGTGAAGTTGGAATAGCTTTATAAGTGGAAGTTTCTTCATCCTAATAGAAAAGAAAGTTGAGACAGAGGCCAGAGGTATCAAATTCTTGAAGGCAATAACTACTATACTTAGCATTCTGCTTCCTAATCTCCCACAGAACTTTAGGAATCCTCTTATAAAACACTAGCTCCTCAGGGCTAAGATGAAATTTAAATGACATACTCCCAAAAAATAAACAAAAGACTTCAAGTAATTTACATTAGGATTCTAAAGACTATCTTCATTTACGTTTCTAGCTTTTAATTCATACCCAAACCAGGAGAGGAACATTATCTAAAATCACATTAAATTATCACCAGAGGAAGGGATGTTGGTTTTAGTTATACAAAACATGCCAATTACCGCTGAAAATGTATCACAATCTTATTGTTAGTATTAATATTGATCTTTTTAGATATATATCTATACATGATGGGTATAGAGATATTTCTGTATCTATTTATATACACATACTCCATGAAAAAGTTATAATAAATATAATCAAGTATACTTGATAAGTTAATGATTATTATTTTATACAAAGAAATAAAACATTAATAGAACAATCATGAGTTAAATATTATAAATTAATAAATAATGTGAAAATTAACATCAAACCATGAAATAAAAGAAGTCAACTAGAAATCTATAGCATACTCACAAGTACTACATTAGGCTACTCAACAGAAGCCAATAACACTGAATGAAGTGAGAGTGGTCCTAGTGAGTCCTGATGACAGAAGAGTTTGCTCTCTAAAGAACACAGTAGGAAACCAAGAATGGCTTCCTTGGGTTGAAAGTCATGTGTTGATCCAGAATCCAATGTAGTTAGTAGTGCCCAATCATCCGGACATATGCAAATGAGCAAAAGAAAAAGGGAACTTTCTATCTTGCTCACACAGAGACTACAGAAGATGCATAGATTAAAAGGTGACTCCTATTCACATGATGATTCAGATACCTAACTCCTTCCTTGCATCATCCCTCAGGGTCTGGTTTCTGTCCATGGACATCTAAGAAAAGAGAAGAACAATATGTAAGATATTGGCCCAAGTGACATACATCACTTCAACACTGGAATCATTACAAATATACATGAGTGAAAAACAAGATGAAGATTAAGAGACCCATGTGATCAGGAAAGGCTTGGTGTTAAAGTTTGGCCCTGGTTCTTCCTCCTAGCCCCATGCTCCCAGAAATAATACTCAGACTCAGCAAATATTTACAAATACCTTGGCCATGTGTCTAGTCTTCTATGACTAGATATAACTTAAAATATCCCATTTTTTTCCTGGCCTACATTGTGCCACATGGCTGGTTACCTGTGCTCAGGTACCATATGACAACTCTTCATATCTTCCTGGTGAAGCACTCTGTCTCCTTCTCTCCCAGAATTGTTTTTTTTCTCCTCATGTTCCACCTTCTCTTTCCTGCCAAAGCCATAGGCCACAGGCTTTTTAACTGACAAACGATGCACCCATACAACCCAGAAGATGTTCTCTTTATAGGCTGGAGTACAATTATTGTGCAGGGGATTTAAATACAGGCTTATAAGTCATAAATAGAGCATCCAGAGAGTTAGTGATGAAGGAAAACAGTAAATACTAGTTAATTGGTCTCATTCACTTTCAGAATAAGTACTTCGTTTTGTTTTTCCTAGGTACTAATTTTGGACATTGACTCCTCAGGAAAAGATGTTTGCTCTTCATGTTGATGATCATCAGTCTTACCACAGGACAGTACAAGGAAGCAATCGCATGCACAGAGCCAGATAAAGCGTGGCTTTTACACAGGTAGGCAGGTCCACAGTGGCTGCTTGCTCATATTTAGGAAATTTGAGAATTTTATAAAAATGTCCCAGCCCTCCCATCTTTACCTGACACAGCTCTATCCCAGTTTTCAAGCAAATTCAGTCTGCTCTCTGCAGAAATTTATCACGGCCATTAACATAAAACCATCTTGCTAGATAATTTATCCAGCCATGGCTCTGCGTGATGCCTTTGCTTTATTTCTCTCTAAGTAATTATCTGTCTGGACAATATTTCTTGAACAAACCCCAAAAAGGTCATGAACCTGGTTTTTGTTTTGCTGGCTTCCTATTGTACATGAAATGTGTTCCCAGAATCTCACTGAGACACGCCTGTTCTCTAAGAACCTACCTTTGCAAAGCCATGTCGGCTTCTCTGATCTGTAGCCAAGGTTTCTTCTCAGGTTCAGTCCCTCAGCTTACCAATGACTGACTAGCACTGGATTGGATTTTTTCTTTTCTCTATCTTTTTTCTTCTTCTCTCCCCTCCTTCCCTCCCTCCCTCCCTCCCTCCCTCCCTCCCTCCCTCCCTCCCTCCCT
>NW_021604660.1:2490188-2497594 GCF_004785775.1 Grammomys surdaster
CTTTCTTTCTTTCTTTCTTTCTTTCTTTCTTTCTTTCTCTTTCCTTTCTTTCTTCCTTGAGCTTCCCTTCCTTTGTGACTCTTGGTCTGCCCTCTTAAGATCTTTATGGCTTTAGGAAATAGGGTTGATTTCAGCTTAAATCCAGTCAAAAATGATTGAGATTTCTCTGGTGGGAATTTACACATTATCTCACTCTTCCCATAAAACCACCAGTCCTCCATTGATGCTGATGTGAGCCATGAAGTACTAACAGTAAACTTGCCTAGCAGACACACGTAGCTTCTTAGTATTTCATCTTGTTTTCTCATTGCTATCTTTCTGCTTCCAGATTAATAAACTCTGTTCAGTCCTAGAAATATAATCATAAGACATAGCAACATAGCAATAAGAACTAAAATTTGTAGCATTTTTCTAAGGGATTGGAAAATTAAAATAATTTAAGAAATTAAAAAAAAACAATTATCCTTTACAAGTGGCAAAGAAATCAGAAAGCATGATATAAAAATTAAAGTTACATTTCCCATCATAACATGAAGTTCTATGTAAAATAAACATAATTCAGAAATCATATGCATAAATATATTTGGAAAACTTTAATAAAGTACCTTATATTTTTATAAACCTTTGCATCTGATGCTATTTTACCCACTATTTTACAAAACAGAAAAGAGTGGGGTCAAATAGTTAAGGGGTCTAAATTTAAATGACTTTCAGCTTCTTAAAAAAATTTTCTAAGTTAATAAAAATGTATCATTGTATTAATGTTGGCTCTGACACCAGGCTTTTAGCCTTGTTCATACTCATCTAATTAAACTTTCACAAATAACCATTCTTCTTCCCTTTCCTCTTACTCTGGTCATCTGAGTTTATGCAGCTCTTAGCATCCCAAGCTAAGATCGCCAGGCTGAGAATGTCCACAGGATGAATGAGATGCTAACAGTCTCTGACAGTGAGTCCAATTGGCAAAGAGACAGGCAGATACTTTAGTCTAGAATGTCCTTAAAAGGACAGCTTTGAAGATTGCATATGACACTCTGGAATTGAATGTGCTGTTCATAGTGGAGACAACTTATTCTCATTATTCTGTAAAGCCCAAGGAAGTTCCAACAAAATGTAGACCAGAAGCATTTCATTTAGAATTTCATATATATATGCTTTACATCATGCAAATATGTAAAACTCTGTTAAAGCAGCGTGTGTGTGTGTGTCTGTGTGTGTGTGTGTTTGTGTAAATGAAGAAATTATTGAATAACTACAATGTTTAGGAACTAGACTGAGATATACTTACAGTGGCAAAGAAGTAACTATAGCCATGAACAAAAGCACTTTTACAAAGCATAATATAAAGACAATGTGACAAAGATGATTTTCAGGAAGAAATAAACTCTAAAATAAACCAACATGAAGTGACTATTAGAATTCTGTTTTATGAAACAGTTTAATGTCAATAAAAATCTGATGAAAAAGCCATCCTATCCTGTCATCTGCCTAGAAAAAAGTATTAGAAATTTTCAGTTTTCTCATATTTGAGGGCTCCAATCTCTTTTTAATATAGATTGGACATGACCATTGCTAGAACATTAGATGCTCTATAAGGCTGCACATTAGAAATATATGCTTCAAAATACTGGTGGGTTTAGTAAATCAATGTGTACTGGTAGGGAACGGCTTTGGAAACAGCAAAGTTCATGTGCTTTTACATGGTATTAGGCAATCCATTCCTCATTTCCTGATGTCACTTTAATGCCGAGGGTGTGCTTGTCATGTGATGACATTACTACACAGAATGAGTATCTTTGATCACTTTGTTATGTCAGACATCTACTAATTTTTGTATTGATTAATCTATTAATCGTGACCACATTTATTTCAGAATTAGCATAGCCATACTGCTCTGAGTTATGATACAAATATGTCCTATCAAAGACTAAACTAACCTTTTACTGCTGTGAACAAGAGGTAATGTCCTATGTAATGATTAAATCCTTGAGCCAATGCTTCACATTGCAAGCTGTTTAAATTTCAAGATTTCTAATCTATAGATACAAACAAACAAATTCATCTTCTTTCTGTGCTGACATAGGAAAAACCTCTAATGGAAGCTGTGATTTCCTACTACTCTGTGTTCAGCAGCAAGGAAAGTACTACCAAGACCATTGCCCGCGATGAAAATGTATATACTCAAGATCATGTATTTCCACTAGTGATAGCAGACATAGAAAACTGACTCCTGATAGTTTACTCCTAACTTCTCATCTAGTTTTCCTAGTTATGTCACATGGCACTCAAAGTTCATTTCAAATAGCATTTTAATTTCATCCCTGTGACCTAATAACTAGCTGAAAAGAAAAACAAAACTCCATTCGACTCTGTAAATATGACCTGGTAGACAGTTTGCACAGCTACTTTCTGCAGGCGATAGCTATGCATAAGTGTTCACCCAGAGACATTCTAGTTCATAACCCTTAGGGGTTTTTACAGCAAATGTCACATTTTCCATGTGCAGATAAATTCATAATTCAATGTGTGCAGCTCATATTGCCTGGATCTGTATAGCAAATTTTAATCAGCTAAACACATACGAATGTTGCCACATTTCACCCACTGCTATGGCGAGATCAGAAGGCAGCAGATGTAGCTGGATGACAAAGAAGCATTGCAATTAATGTCAGGCAGATTCTGGGTACAATATATTATGAGAATGTGACTAACTCTTATGATGAATAAATCTTATTCCCACAATGCAAAATGGAAGGAGAAAATAGTTTTGCTATTTACAAGAGTAAAAGTATAAGTAGATTTATTTTTGCATTCATGCCAAGCCAGTTTGCTTCGAGAACCTCAAGAAAGATAGATATGTAGACCATAAGAATGGAGAGAGAGAAGAGAAAGCAGGATAGGGTTTCATCTTTACTGTGTGGTTTTCAAAAATCATATCTGGTTGTATCTTGTGAATAGAAAAAATATAGTTAGGTAAAACTATACTCATCAGGGAGACAAGGTTAAAATAAGCTGTGTTTTTTTTGCAAGACAGCTTAAGAGGGACGTAAGAACTTGAAAAATTATAATTGGCAGAGTTATAGAGATCATCCACTTCTGCATAAGGTTTTACATAAATCTTTCTAAAATAAGCACTTTGAAACCAGTGATAGAGAAAGAGAGGAAATGTCACTGGTGGACTGAAGCCAGGACAGGTCCTGAAAAGCTTTGATATCAAGTCAAATTTTGTACTCATTTTATACTCTAAAGTTATCCGGTGGTGCAAACATGCAAACTAGATTTTACAGAAGCCTATATGATAGTGGCAGTCAGTAGGCTATTCAGGGGAAAAAAAGCATTGTTTTAACTATTTCTCTAGGTCATTCTGCTCCAAATAGCTTTGGAGCCAAGTAGCTCCAAAGCCATGCTTGGCAAATGGTACAAGTAGTACTTTAAGTAAATCATGAAATAATGTTTAAAAACAATCAGTATCTAATAATTACCATTTTCTACCTACAGTACCTACAATATTGACCGGGGATGCCCTTAATTTTAAAATTTCTAGCTTTGTGGAAAAATAAGACATAATGCTGGACATGATTGAGATATTAAGGAAGCATTCTATAAGGCGACAACATTGTTCTATAAGGTCTCATATACTAGCTTCCAAGATCTGATGCTATTTCCAACATAATTAGATCACACAGGTGTAGAGACAAAGATGCTGAAATTAGAACATGTCCATTTGCAGTTAGAACTGAACATAGTAATATACTTAAGAGCATTTTTCTCAGTCATAGATTCAGTATTCCTGAAGTTTTGATCCTGAAAATTAAATGACTATATCAAGATAGACATAGTTTCTACCTGGAAATTGTCATACCTTCACAGTAGTGAGCCTACGTAAATGACTGTATCCATTTTGGAGATCAAAATAGAGGATGGTAAAACCCATGTCTGGAATCAGAATATGAACTGCATCCCCCCTGTGTCATGCTGTTTATTTATATTTCCCATCTTGATCATAGCTCACTATGATCATAGCTCACTAAGGGAACAGAGAACAAGAATGTAAGCAAAGTCAGAGGCAGGAACCATGGAGAAAACACAGTGTTAATTGGCTAGTTATCAGCTCTTCCTTGCTTGCTACGTAGTCTCTCTGTCTGTCTCTCTATCTCTCTCTGTCTCTCTCTGTCTCTCTCTGTCTCTCTCTCTCTCTCTCTCTCTCTCTCCTTCTTTCTGGTGTTTGTTTGTTTAAAGACAGTTGTCTCTATATACCCCTGGCAGACCTGGAACTTGCTCTATAGACTAAGATGGACTCATACTCAGAGATCATTTAACTCTGGGCTACTTGCAAAATGTCTGGCTCCTCCTCTGTCAATCAACAATCAATAAAACATTCTACAACACTACTCAAGGAAACTCATGGAGAAATAGTTGCTGATGACTTGTGCTTCTCTGTATTAAGCAAACAGTTTCTTTCAAACAATGAAATGGATACACACTTTATAAGTGGTAGATTTGTGTGTCTTATCTCATTATGTTTTTATCTGCAGATCTAATAGCTACATTTCTCTGCCCACTCTCTATACAAAAGAAGACTGGATCACCAAAGCTTTCATTACAGCTCAGTTGGAGTTTTGGAAGGAGAAGAGAAAGAGCAGGTATTGATTTCTCTTGCTTCCTGCTCTCAGTCAATAGGCAGGCCATTTTACATTTCTGCATTAAGCATACATTGTAGTGGATTGGTCTGATGCTGCTTGTATTCTAATGCTAAATATTGGCTTCTCAAGATATGGTTGCCCCTGACAAGTAGATCCTCATGTATGTGTTATGTGAAATTGCTCCTCAATTTAACTGGTCAATAAAAGTCTAGAGGCTATGATTGGGAAGTGGAGGCAGAAAGGTGAAACTTGAGGTTCAACTGAAAGGGTTGCAAATCAAGATTGAAGAAAGAAGACAGAAGTGTGAGAGGCTGCCATGAAAAGAGATGCACCATGACCACATGGCCAGGAGAAACAGCAAGTAACAAGGAACTTTATAGCTGGGGAATAAGTTAGTACAGTCCTAAACTGCCCAATTTAGGATTACTGGTTGTAAATAAAATACCTAGATGGTGTGTCTTTCATATGGGGCTTGCAAGATTTATACATTCCATATACCCACATTCTACCTGGAATTAGCCAGCAAGAAACTAAACCTCAACAGCTTTGGCAACTGTCAATTCATTCCTTCATCCTTTCAGGCTGAGCGGTGATGACCATTTCCCATTTACCCAGGTCTCAGAAGTTTTACCATTCTTTGTTTTCTATTGCACACTGGAATAATCTTTGTTAAGTTATCAATCTTTGATTTCCTCCTTTGAGTCCCTTTTCTAGCCTATGATGAACACATCATTCTTTTAGCAGGCCCAAGGATGTGGTGGTCCTTGACATTATATATAGCACTTAGAGGCTGCAGCATGAGGATCATGATCTCAGAGGGTACCTGTTCTGTATAACAAGGCCCTGTCTCTAAAACAAAGCAAAAGTTACCCTGGGGAGATAATGCACTTTGAGTGACCAATGTTATTTGGAAGAAAACATAAAATTATAGCAAATTGGAACAAATAAAATAAATGGGGTAAAAATATTAAATAATGAATGGTCTAATAAACCAAAAATAAAGAAGCTTACAAAGATAACCATTTTTTATTTTGCACTTTCTTTCAGTTTGTATTTGAATGAGATATTATACAGGCTGGTCTTTAATGCATTATATTGCCAAAGCTTTCCTCAAGCGCATGATCCCTTTATCTAAGCCTTGCCAGTGCTGAAATTTTGTAGCATTCTTGGCAAACTGCTGTATTTTAAAAATTGACTTTCAACATCAGCTGTACTATTAAACACAAAACATTTACTCCTAGATTTTTTAAAGGCATTTTAGAAGATTCAGTATGGTTGGAAGATGATGGATAAATAGAAATGGTGGATTACTATATTTTATCTTGTCTATCTCGAAATTAATATGCTCAATTTAACTTTAAATGAGAGAGATTGAATCAACAATGTATTTGCACCAAATGTGTTCAATTCTAAACTATGGAAGATCAGCATATTAGGGTAGTTTTTCTTAGAGAGATCTCTAAGGATGTCATATTTGATTTGCATAAAAATTTAAAATGTTGTCACAGAATAAACAAATTTATGTCAAGACATATCACATTAAAATAATTATGTCTTCTATAGACTACATTTCTTAATTGTTTCTCTCATCAAAGTCCCTGATACATGCATATTTTATAAATAACAGAAAATGTGTGAGCAGAAAAGCTGGGATTAGCAATGATAAAACAAAAATGAGTGATCATGATTAATAAAGAAATCTAGTATTAACAAAATATACTAGCATAAAAACAGAAATGACTTACTTAACTCAATAAATGTAGACTTTTAAAATATTTTTAATTAAAGTTCCCACAATGATTGAGACATTCAATGTTTATTACAAGAATTTTTGCATATATTTTTAAAGTTAAAATATAAATTATTTAGTTTATGATGACTAGATAGTTCAATAGTTTATTCTCATGATTTTATTTTTAATTAAGAAATAATTTATACTCAGTCAATTACCCATTTACTTCTACAATTTCTGTTTTTGAAAAATAAAAACAGTTACTACAACAATAGTCTGGCCATAGACTAATTATCTCATATGGGGAAATTTCTATTTATCTTTATTTACTGTAATTCATGTCTCTTGCTGGAAATAAATACATCATAGAACTACTTTCCAATGGGTTTCAGTCCCACTGGGCTAGATGAAACCATTCTCATCAATACTATCAGGTCAAGAGCCCATGAATAAATGAGTTATAGATGCTAGGCGAGAATCTACTTCTATTATTTTGGTAAATGGACATAATATTAAAGCAATTCCTAGTGATTTATACCTGTTAATTGCTATATCTCTCAGCCTTCAACAGAGAAGATTTTAATTTTCAATAGATGTTGATTAACAGAGGTAAAAAGTGACCCAGATATAGAAAGTAAGACACTGTGGAATGCTCAGCCCTAAATGATCCAACTGTATCTCAACCCTTAAACTCAAGGCTTAGGGAGTGTTGTGGAAGAGAGGAGAGAAGGTATGCAAGAACCCGAGACATTAGATGACTACTAAGAAACAATGCCTTCCAGGAAAAACAAGGTAGCTGTAGGTAGGAATTCATATGAACTCTCAATGAATATGAAAGCACGCACAAAATCTAGGCAAGCTCAAGACATACTAATGGCTGCCAAGAAAGAGTCAGTTTTCTCTTAAGAGTGTAGTTCCTAATAAGACAACAGGGCTCCAATGGAAGGCCACCTATCCAACGATATATGGGCAGCAAATTAGACATGATTGGGAGAGAGAGAGAGAGAGAGAGAGAGAGAGAGAGAGAGAGA